>NC_071345.1:7040000-7340000 GCF_027744825.2 Synchiropus splendidus | reverse complement strand
CCTAACATTTAGAAGCAAGCATGTGAGTATGGTAAACCAAGGCCGTGACTAGTCCAGCCCTAGTCCTACTATATGCAATCCTGTCTTCTTATTTCACTACCATTACATAATTATACAACCTAGACTCACAGCATGAAACAACTACCAACAAATAAACAAAATAAAAGTGGAACTAACTATAGAACATGTTTAATATTGCAGCTAAATAGCCTTAAATTTATCATGTATTGTCATCATTAAGTGCAAACCAATCCCACGCAACATACTACAGGATGTTTTTTGACTTACTTAGAGGAAACTTGACAGGCGTCTTCTGTCAATGATGCAGCAGTGTTTGGACGCTGTAGAAACATAAAACGTGTGTAAAAGATGTGTTTGATATCAGTTTATACTCTCATTATAAGAGGGAGCACAACAACACACAAGATAACACAACCCTGAGTTTAAGCGATTGTGATGAGAGAGCGGCTGTCTGTCTTTATGTGAACCTGTCCCTGACCTCTTGCTCTATGTAGCTGGGACAGGATCCAGCCAACTGTGACCCCACTGGAGCAATAAACGGAAGATCCTGAATGAAAGCGTTTCACCATTCATGATGCATTTAGATGAAGGGTCATGATTCAATTGCACTAAGTTCTGCAGAAATGTCAAATAACATGTAGTGCATTAGACGATTTAGCTGTTAAATAGAGCGTGAAGTCGATTACAAAACGTGTTACCCAATTATTAGATACGGATCAGATTCATCAAACGCATTATGTCACCCCCCCTTTCACTACAGCGGTTGTAATGTTGACATGAATGAGGAACTAGATTTGCCATAAAATTCAAGACCAGTGAGCCGCCGATATAAGCGTCACCATGCTTTTGACTGTCTGCATTGACGGCGCATGAATATCAAACACATGCGACGTCACATTTCGACGGTGACCTCAAAAGCCGTAGAAACGTGGACGTAGTTCGGCGCTGCGGGTTAGCCTCGCCTGCTAACTGGAGTAACAGCCCGGCTGGGTTACATAACCGCCACCGACCGCGGGCGAACTCGCACACTCACCCAAACTCATGTTTAGCGACAATGAAAATATATTGATGTAAACAGCTGAAAACACGTCTTCGAGCCAAGGTTAAATTTAGCTGCCCAGTCTGTTAATAGACAAACCTCGTTGCCACAACAGTAGTAACAACAACGCGGCTCACTGTTTACTGAAAAGTCACTTGGAAACTTTATAACGCGTCACTTTTTAACTACATCAGAATAGAATGTTTAAATAACGTATTATTTAAACTGTTATATTCTTCTAAATAACAGTGATAAAACACTCGTAATTCTTGTAAAATGACCGATATATGTGTTGATAACAGAAGCCGATCAAAACAAGGATGAGGCCAAAATGGCGCACTCACCTGCCGTGCGCCCAAAAATCCTCCGGCAGTAAAGAGGTGGGCAGCGTGCGGGCGGGAGATGGACGAGGATGTGGGGTTTGGGACTAACAGGAGTCGTTGCATCAGCCCGCTTAAGTACGGAGCAGGTCTGCGAGCTGGGGAATGCGGAAGTGCGGTCCCAGACGTAAGCGTGGTTAAAGTCATGTAAGAGGAGGGGCCAGTGTTTGTCCGCTCCGCCCTGGCAACCAGAAAACACACACGGCGCTCAGGAAACTTCCAGATGACGGACAGATAAGGCTGATCGTATTTACCCCATCAACGGAGACAAAGCCATCATTTAACGAGACGAAATATACTTGTTATTTTCATTCAAATCCAAAGTCACAACCACTCTTGACCTGTGTTGTGTAACTATCTCGAATACAGGTTCTCATAGGAGGCTTTCTGGAGTAGTTTGGAATAGATTGCGTCATTGTTGTTATGACTGTTGAAAAGCAAATGAGTTGCCCTAGTTAGTGAGAAAATCCCTGGGAAGTGGACCAGCGTGTCGTAACATAAGTGGATGGAGAGATGACTGGAACTGGAGTTCACCAGCAGAAGACCTTTTATTGTCCTGCAGCATGGTCAGAGGCATCGACATTAAAAACACAATCCAGGCCAAATAAGAGTCAAATAGAGTTTGGGCTGTAGGAGAAAAAAAAAATGCCTCATTTAGAGGCGTGTTATATTTCTATGATTCATTTTTGAATTGCTATACTGAACTTTAGTGCCTATTTGAGACAGCCTTATTTTATTTCAGAATTTTATTTATTTAACTGAATCGCTGTATTTGTATTACATTTTTGAAGACAGCTTTATTTTATTTATTTAACACTATTGCTGTATTTGTTTGACATTTTTGAATAATGCATCTGGCCTCACTGGTTTGCGGATGTGCTTGACCTTTACTTTTGGATTTCATTCATGAAGCACAGTTCACCAATAAAAAATTGGATTTAAAATCTTCTCTTCTTACTGTATTCAATTGATGAGTCATGCACTAAAAAGTTTTAATATCCTAGAACTCAAACAAAATCAAATTACAAAATCCTGTAATTGATAAGATTTTTTTTAATCGACTGACAGCACATATATATATATATATATATATATATATATATATATATATATATATATATATATATATATATATATATATATATATATATATATATATATATATATATGTGTGTGTGTGTGTGTGCTGTCAGTCGATTAATATATATATATATATCCTGAAATTCAGAATAAAATGAAAACAAATAAAAAAACATGTTAAATTAAAAAGTACTCAAAGTACTAAAACTCCCAAAGCATCATCTAAAATACTTACATTTTTATCAAAAATAATCAATTCACTAATAACTTATGTCATGAGATAAAAGTTGATATCACAGTGTGTCAGGACTAATCATAAGATCTTTTCCATAAAATATAAAAAAAGATGTCATAACATTTATTTGAAAATGGCTGAGTAGGCAAATATTCTGTGCTCATTACACAATACGGAGAAGAAGTGTTTCCTCTTGTGACATTCTGATTTTGTCACCAATCGATATTGTATGTACAATTCTGTCTCATTTTCCAGACAATATGTCTTCAACAGTTGTAGTCTCGAACTGTGTCATTCCAGCTGGTGAAGGAAGTTTCACCTGTAAGTTGTGTTCTAAATCCCGCAGGACATTTCACTTGTTTACTTGGTATTATCGATACTTGAGCGTTCTTTAGCAGCTTTATTCCGTTAGTTGTGGCATATTGTTTCATAAGAACAGGATATAAACAGTGAATAAAGGACTAAAAAACTAAATGTCTTGCGGGTCTTTGTGCTGACGCCCTCTTGCGTCAGATGTGGTAACCGCACATCTCGACATCGTGAATATTCGATATAAAATATATTTTTCTTCCTGCATGTTCGTATATTTCACATTATTCTTTAGACTTAAATCTCCAGTCCTAATGGAGAATTGTATATTTTCGCTCTAATACTGACAGCATTTGGATTATTTTGGTCTATTTATCGTATGTTGCTAACAAATAAAGTTGAACTAAGCGTGGCGGATTTTTAGCATTGCACATTAAGAATAGCGTAAGTACGGTTTTATTTATTTACTCATCAGAACTTAGTGCGTCTGCGGCTCGGTTATCTCAGCTGTTCCACCGTCAGCCTGCAGCCGCTTCACCAAAATACCCCACTCGGGTCTTTATTTAGATTCTAATTTAGTGCTGCGGTGATTTATTGTCTTGCATCTGACGGGGCCTTCAACAGGGGACGGTGCGTCACAGCCAGTCTGATGACACATTTTTAGATTTGGAATCTTTGGTTGGTAAAGCAGAACTGAAGTGCTGATGTGGCTGACGTTCATATTCATTCCCGTCTGTCAATTTTGTAGCTGTAACCACACTCAAATTTAGTTGAGATTTATTGGTGGAGAGAAGGTCTTCAGGTGGGAGCAGTGATGGTGAATTTCCAATAGAAGCTTTGACTCATGCAGATGCGGAACCAACCATCTACTGTTCTTATTATCATTGATTTTATCCACAAAATATTTGCTGCTTGTAGCTTACTGAGTTCACTGCCACCTCTAATGTTGGACAGAAGAGAGAGCAAGGAAGTTAGAATAGTTACATTAGCTTATACATGAATTTAAGGCTAATAATTGTGCTGGTCGATGCAAAACGGGATGAAAAACTGAGATTTTTATAGCATGCAATTTTCCCAGGGGGTCATCTCCTGAGAGTGAGAGTAGGTTGTGTGGGCGTCTGGTGTCAAAACATAAACACCAAAAGTGATGTGGTCTGCATGAATCTGTTGTTTACCACCATCAGAGAGTCCATTAAATCCAATATCTGTTGGAAATACCCATCCACCAGACGTGGTCCTGACTCATGCAGCTATACTGCAGACGGGTTTTTCAAAACGGTTTATCAAACTGCTTTACTTCCTTTTTTTTTCCTGAGCTCGGAATTATTTCAGACACCCGTGGATCACGTGTGTGTTCGTCTAGAGTTGTGGAGGGGATTTCAGAAACTATAAGATGTCTCAAATTTTCCAAATGTAAATAGAAATGTGGTGTTTTTCCCAGGCTAAGAATATTCTGCTGACTCAGTACAAAGCGATAACAGTACAGAGAGTCTTAAACTATACCATATACAACAGGATATATTTATAAACAGCAATATTTATAATGTTTTCTTGTGTACTGCAGCATCGAGCGATATGGTCACTCTGCGATTATGCATACAAGGGTCTCATCCCACTTCTAACACCACACTTGTGTTGGTGGGAACAGCCCACACACAGTTGTGTGCCGCTGCCCGGCGTCTGTTTCATCGTGCTAAAATTCAGCTGAGCATCTTTCCATTTCAGCCATAGCTGGCGGTGTTAGTATGTCAGTGCTGACAGTTTTGATCCAGCGTATCTCATGGAGCATCACGGTTTATAAAAAGCTCTTTATTTGTGTGCGAGGTTTGACACATGCCGATCCTGGTTCAGGGAGCTCGTCGTCAAGATAAACAAATAAGTCCAGAGGCATCTTTGATGTCCATCGAGTGGATCACTTTTATTGTCTGATGTGATGTGTACATTTTTACATGTCTTTGGCTGCGATGCCAAGATTCGTACCCTTCTGCGTGACTCATGTCAGTCAAGTGACCTGCCCTTCCAAGTGACAATGATTTATCTGAGTAAATATAACACTTCCTTGGGAATTTAACAGCATGCAGGAAACCCAGTGGAGAGGAGGTGAATCGGGGTGAGATAACAGCGGTGGAAACAGTGAATATAGACTTCTAGACATCTGTTACTGGAACACTCTTATCAAGCATGACTCTTGTAATTCAGCGGTAGCTGTGGTTGATATCACAAGTAAGGGGAGGGGTGCATGTAAACCCACAGAAGACAATTTTAATCTTGTGGATTTTTAAATGCCTCATAGCTGTTAACCATCACTGCATTGTCAGAGCACTGGTAGAAAGAGCTACGAACTCCACACAGAAGAGCTGTACTCAACACACATACATGAAACAGCTGCATTACTTAATGCAGAACTACAGAAATAAGAACAGTATAGTTGCTTCCATATCTGCATGAGTCAGAGCTTCTATGGGAAATTCATCCTCACAGGGTTGCGGGGAGTGCTGGAGCCTATCCCAACGGTCATCGGGCGAGAGGCGGAAATACACCCTGGATCCAACTGTAGAGTGTCCAATTTACCTAGTGAGCATGTCTTTGGGCTGTGGGAGGAAACCGGAGTGCCCAGAGAGGTTGAATCCAGCTCTGTCTGGATTCAACCTCTCTGGGCGGCAGTAATGTAAACCATTGCACCACTGTGCCGGTAAATAACCATTTAAAAAAGACAGAAAATATATGTAAATAATAGTAAACACAGTGTAAAGTGCTGTATTGAAATGTTATATTTGAATTTTTATTTCTTAGACTGTGGTGTGAAAGATCTATTATGTCAACTAGTGGTAGAAGTTCTTTATCCTGGGCAAAAATATTCAGCTTTTGTTTCGTTAAATTAGAGTAATGTCAAGTTCAGGTGATGGTGAGTCTCAAAGTTTGAATCACTGGTCTCAATTGTCCACCAACGATTCTTGAATCCTTTTTTCCCACAAAATAAATTCACATTACAGATATGAATATAAGGATAATATGGTCGTCGGTGTCTGCCCTGATGAAGACTATGTTATTTGCTATCTGTAGCATGATATGTCGAGATCTCATAACCTGTGACAAAGGAACTTGAATAGTTATGGCTGTTTATCCTGCGTAGCAGCTGCAAGTTTGACTACTGAACAACAGGAACTCGATCTGAAGCGTGTGGTCTGGAGACATTTTCTCACATTACATCACACAAAAAACCGGTTGGGATCCAGAAAGATGCTCACGTGTCCTTTGTTATTATTCCCTACTGTTGTCATTCCTAATGACGTCTGGTGACTCGACCATCAAAACTGCCGTAGGACACTGTTAGTTTCTCTGTAAATATTATTGCTTGAACACGCTTGGTATTGTTTATTGTACTCAGTATCTTGTTTATGTTGCTGAGTGTTTATTTATTTAGAGATTATTTAAAGTCCTTTCACATTCTTAAAATTGACGTGTCAACAGCATCTATTTGGACTGACGTAGTTCTCTCTTTACTTATGACTGTAGTATTGAAATGATTATATCAACATTTTGTAGTAATATGTGTTCAAAACTATACATTGACATTTGTGCTTTAATTTTTTATTTTTACAGTTATAATTGTTTTAATTTGTAATATGTAAATTCATGACCTTTAGTTACACTGAACTGAAGCATCGAAAAGTACTTTACGTTTTCTTTCCCTTTATGTTCTGATGAAACCATATATTATATTGTGCCAACAGAGTTTGTGGGAACGTGTGGATGTGAACAGGGTGCGAGTTAGAGGACACCAGAGCTGCTGACACTTCCATCCATCAGCCCTAAAAATACACAGTAAATATGCCAGGCACATTCCTGAGCAGCAAAAATGCGGTCAGTTTTCTTTTATTTTTTGGCTCTGTGGCGACCTCTACTGTTCTTAAAACTAAATGCACCACAGAACGGTCATTGAAAACAATACGAACTAATAGGAAATTGGGAAAAAATTGTGACGCACTGACTTTGGATGCTATTGTTACCTAAACATTTAGGATTGTAAGGCTAAATTCCAAGCCTCGAACCTTCGACAATTGTATTCTCTGTGTTGGTTAAATTAGCTTCACGCAAATTATTATCGGGAAATGGCTGATATCGCCCATCACGTGATGTTTGGGAACAATGGTTTATGGACAACAACAACACTCCTGTTTCCCTTTTTCCCAGTAAAACCCTCCCGCTTTGCCACTTGACACCGTCACCATGGCAGCAAAACAGCTGCACACTTCCAAATATGGACAAAGGAAGTGTTTGCGTGCAGTGCGGCGCGTGGTGACGTCACCGGAGCACGCACAGCGTCGGTGAGGAGCAGCGACGTCTCTTCAGTGAGTAGTGAAGCTGCAGCCATGAATAAATAATTTTCACTCGGCGTTTTCTGCGGCTCCCACTCGCTGATCCAGCTTTATATAAGCCCTGTTCCGAAAATAATTACCCTGACATCTGCCAGTATATTCTTTTCATTACGTCTTTGAATCCTCGGGGTCTTACAGTTTAGTCATTGAGACATCACTATGACGAATAATAACATTGAAACTGCACGTTTACAAATATTGCAGAACATACTGCGTTTACTTGATGTGTACTTTTTGGTCATTATTGTTATGATAAAAAGACCAAAAGTCCTCGTACAGTGTTTAATTTTTCGCAATGAATGTTTACATTATATTGAAAATAGTGGATTTTTAACCGTTAATATAATACAATAGTCGTGTTTAGAATGTTTTAATGCGTTTTGTTAGAATTTATACCAAACAACTTTTCTTTACTTCATATCTTTTTTTTTTTTCCAGTTTGACAAAGTGCTGTCATGCTGAGACAATTTTACAATGATTAAAAAAAATATGTACTGTATATGTAGAGAAAACCAAGAATTGTAGTCCACATGAGTAAATTGCACAGTATATACAAAGAAAAAAAAACTCCATTCATGGCCACATGTTCATATGGAAGGAGTTAGAGTTAGTTTATTGGCTTTGTGTGGTTATAATGAAGGTGTAAAACTGACCGCCTGATAACCACGTAACCACGAATGATGGTGTGGGGGAACTTGCAGAAACTGGAATTCCATTCAGAGCTTTGTTGTCACTGCCAAAATCCAAGGGAGACAGCCGTGTTTCTTAAAGCCATTCCTGCCCCCCGGGAATCCCCGCGTCAACCAACTAAGTGTGGCCGCACTCATGCCAAGCTCCACACGAGCCTCACTAGATGATGAAACTTTCAAGCTCAGATAGTCAACAGCTTAGTTGTTGATGCTGCAACGTACTCAGTGAAATAGACGTAACGCTTGGGAAATATATAACGTAGCATTCCTGCGAACATGAGGTGAAAAACAAGTGTAGCAGGCGTAACACTTCTCATTGTTGCTGTATTGAAAGCTTCTTTACTAAGTCGGGTTTATTTACCTGGATGCCTATCAAGGCTTAAGTTCTATGTGCCTTTTATTCCTTTCTTTCAGCTATTATATGGCAGTAAATCTCGCTCCTTAGAGCACTTCCATTCTCATTTTCATTTGTTGCCAGTTCACACATTGTGCCGCCTGAATTACCAACTCAGCGACAGCATGTTGTTATGAGTTCACCTGCAACACTGTGGGCTCAGCGATACGTTCCATTTAGCACGGACAAGTTACCAACTTGTAATGTGGTTGCATCTTTCAACACATTGATATTATCTAAGAAAAGGTTGGCAGCCTCAATAACTTCAGCTTCCCTCTAGAGGGAATATAGAGAACAGAATAACTTTGCAGTGACGTCTCCACTCATTACTTTTGACACTCATTTGTACTCTGAACTGACAGATCGCTTCATGTCCCTGCAGGTTCGTGAAGTAAAAGCCAACAGCTCATTTGTTTGTTTTTATTTCCAGCATCATATACGCTCTTTTTTGCATCTGATATTCTCATAAGTAAAAAAATAAACTGTGTCATAAAATACATCTGGATAAAATACATGGCACAACCTTGTTCATGGAAATGTCAAGTTAGGGGACACCTTACAGCAAGATGTTACACCTAAATGCTACAGTTATAACCCTGCTATAGTCACGTGTTACTACAACACAACTTGGTCTACAATAGTACACATACAGTTTTGACCTGACTCCACATCACATTAAGGGATTTTTTTTAAAAACACATGAGGTTTTCTCTGATTTTTTTGCATGCATCTTTTGAGTCCGTACAAGCAATTACCCCAGCAGTTGGAAGAGACTGACCCTGTCACGAGAAAACATATCATCTACATGTCCTGTAAATGTCAACACAACAGCAAAACTTACACTACAATAGATTATGTGAGACCGTAGCTCCGTAGCTGGTAAGAAGAGAACTACACAATCATTGCATAACATTTGCATTCACAAGGCCAGAAGTGTTGGAGAATTGAGATTATCTTTCAAGTGGTCGGATGAATCGGATTTAAGACCCTCACAGCCCTCGGATAAGCAGTCGATCTCGGCGTAATTAAAGGAGAACACGGATCGGTAATTGCTACATGTTGGACTGGAAGACATGATCGGCGTGTTCAGCGATTCAAGGTCATTAGCCACAGACTTGTACAGCGTCTCCCAGTCTGAGAGGCAGAAGGGGCTGCTCAGGTCTATGTCGGGGACGGATGCGGCCGTCTCCGTCATGACCGCCATCTCCAGACTGGGAACCAAGTCATCCAGGTCATCTCCTTTCAAGTCCTCCATCGCGTCCTCCTGAGCACTGGAGCAGAGAAGGATGTCAGAGTTCCCCAGTATGGCTGCGGCAGGGATGCAAGGGTCGGCGTCCATGTCCTGGCTGTTGGCAGCCGTGTTGCCGTCCGGGGTCATGGCACTGTCGCACTTCTCCGGGGGACTGGGCGGCATGTTGGAATCTTTGCTCTCCTCATCTCCACTCTCTGGAGCCAGTTTGCACGATGGCCTGTGTGAGGCCAGGATCTGCTCCAGGTTTTCCTTCTCCTTCATCAGATCCGCCACCTCGGACTGCAGGGCACACTTCTCATCTTCAAGCTGGTCTGTCTCCTGACCAAACATGACAGGGAATAAATCATCTGGGAGCCATGCAAGTTATTTATGATCCAGAAAAGTCTCGGATACTCACGGCTTGCAGCGTGTCTATCAGCTCCCGTCTCCTGTTGCGACATTTTGCTGCAGCGATCTTGTTCCTCTCCCTCCTGATTCTCCTCCTCTCCTCCTCCTCTTTGGAAGGCTGGAATTATTTAAAAAAAAACACACAATCTTAATCCTCATTAGCTCCTCATAAGCGCTCGAATCCAAACGCGCGTCAGCGCTGGGCGGTACAGTCCGTTCAGAATGCTGCACCGAACGCACGCTCTCGTCAGCAACATGGACGCGCATTCCATGAAATTCACCGTTAAATTCACGGCACGCGCGAACACATACCAATATGTCGCTACGGTAAATTTGCCACGTAACAACCGATATATTAATTTATCTGACACCTCATCACGCCGTTATGCAAATCCCGTTTAAATATCGCGACACTTCAATGGCCATCAGATAACGGCTTAAAAAATATCAATATCGATGTCTTTAAATTGCGATGTACCTGTTCTTTATGCCCTTTCCGGTTGTTGGTCTTTGTCTTTTTTGCAGGAACTGCGGAAGACGAGAGACTTTGAGCTTTATTTTTGGGCTTTGCCCGACTGGAGGACGGCGATACAGATGTGATCACAGTCGGCTGCACCATCCAGCTCAGATCTGGCGAGCTGGAGATTGCGGTGACCGTGGGGACAAAAGAGCCCGGCGCGCTGGTGTCAGCATCCTGCAGAAACACACAGTCTTTGTGACCTTTCTAGGCACATTTAGTGCAAGGATAAAATGAAAATAAATCAATGGTGCAGACAGATGTTTTCGCGATTACGGTTGCCATTTCATTTACCAAGTAAAATGCTACTGTAACCGCTGGGTATTTATTTTGAAGAGATCCTTGAGAGTGGTATGAGTGTGAAGTGGCATGTCGCCTACCTTTGGCACCGGTGAGAGGGATCCAGGCGGATTCGGGCTGCACCCCGGGGTGTCCCCACCAGGAGATGCTGTACTGCAGCTGGACGATGATGAGTCAAAGTCACCACTGCAATCTGGACGCATGTTCTCATCGGAAGTCATTGCATACAAGTAAAGACTAAAAAAAAAACACGTCGAAGGTGGATGTCTAATTATGTCCCATTGGTCAGGTCCATCAATGTGTCGACAGTGGAGAGACCCGCCTTTTATAGTGAGCTGGAATTTTATGAATGAAATCTGTGTGGTGAGACCGAACCATTCAGCGGCAGGAAAGGTGGCGTGAAACTCCCGGGAGCAATAACGGTGCCGTGCACGAGCGCAAAAAACAATGACAACAACAAGGCAACTACGCGATTTAATTCCCGCTGCCTAGTAAAGTGATCATTTGAAAAACAGACGTGATTGAAAATGAGATCACCCCCGCCTGCTTGAGGTGGCCGTCGCGATGAATGAACGTGACGTCACGTCATGTATGCAGCAGCTTCATCTATACATCGTGTTCCCTTTGTGTCCGCACGTTCCTGGAAGAACATGAGCAAAACACGCCAATGTTTATGACCACGAAAACATTCATTTATGTTCATATGTCCCTGACAAAGGAGCGATTGCAGGGGAGTAAAAATACATCTTGCCTCGAAAGCTGACGTCATAACTGGAAATATTGCATTTGAAAACGAACCTCTGAGAAGCATAACGAGCCTCTAAATGAAGCGCCACACACACCTATCACCAGGTCCGTTCACCTGTCTGTGGACATGAATAGAGCACCAGCAACAGAGACGAGCAGCCAATCACAGCCTGGACCGTTCCCATCCATATAAGGAGCTTCCGGCTGGCCTGAGCGCGCCTCGGTCCACGGGGAGCGCGCAGAAGGACGAGGAGCTTTCTGTGTGGCCCACTCACTCACAGTTACAGAACAAAGTGAAAAGAGGCGCTGGAAGACTCAGCAATTATGCAGCATTGTGTCCGCAAACGGCGTCATTATCTGCGCGAGCGCAGTGGGGGGGCGAGCTGGAGCCCACCTTTCTGAACACGCGCTTATCTGACCTTCGCTGCCCACGTCTTATTGATGCAGAGTCCGAACTAAAGTACTGCTTTCCAATAGCTGTCCAGCCGAGTATTTTATCATGCGCACAGCGTTCCCAAAGTCAATAAAATGAAGAATATTTCATGCTGTATTTTCAAGTTTCAAATGATACATTGATAACAGTGAGTAATAGCACATGTTACTAAATGAATAAATATATCAATGAGCAAAATAAAGAAACCATAAACATGCAAACATGACTGACAGACACACACTTGTTGCAAGTTGTTAAGTATAATCACTCTATATTTCATTTTAATTTCACTACCCATGTATGCGATGAGTAACTTCTCGTATGTTGATATTCTTATGAAGAATCACAATTCAAATTCAGTATATACACTCCAGATGACCTGAGAGCTACTGGAGTGAAAGTGATGGCAGATGAATAGAGGGGGCTCTGACTGCTCAGAGGGGCCGCGCTCCCGTCTGCTTCCCGGCAGACACCCCCCTCCCTCCCCCACCTATAGGCCTATTTACTGGCACTAAGCTAGGTGGTCCTCACAGGCCCATTCAACTGCCAGCGGCTGCAAATTGAATGAGTTCAAAGGTTGGGCACAACTTCAGAGACCGCCAAAGACTTGTTTCCAGCATGAACCACAATGCAAGAGCTATTTTTAGTCTCATCGTGACATCATTGTTGAAAGTTCAAGGCGGCAGAAGAGCTCTGTTTAAGTGTGTTGAATGAATGAAGCGGAGTTAAAAATATCCTGCAGACGCGATGAGATCAGAATAATTGATGCAGCGAGTGAATTAAAACTGGTTCGGTAGTATGGGAATTTCTTTATTTTCCATGGTGGCTCAAAATAGTTTCCAAGTGATTACTCATCACAGTTTTCCTACAGAGTGGAGGAAGATCACATGACACTGAACATGATGGTGTAGGTAAAACTTTAAACAACCTCTAATTAAATAGCCGTAATTTCAATTTCAAATCTGTATACCAAAGTTCCTCTAAGATAGTGAAAACATTAACAATTAATGTTAATGGTGAAATGTGTAATAATTCAGAATAATGTGATTTTATTAGGTGCCACAGCTTCTCAAATTAGTATATTATAGTATAGTATAGTATAGTATAGTTTTAAAAAGGTAAGACAAATCAATTTGCTGATAATAAATGTGAATATGATTGATGGATCTCTAATTTTGTCTTGATATCAAAACTAGTATTTATTGCTTTTGAAGTTCGTGTTTGTTTATTTGGAGCAGTAATAACTTTCCCTTACTGTCTATCAAAACTCTGACTTGACAACCAGTCAAACAGCGCCACTAAAACATGCTACTGTGTTGGGGATCCTGTTTCACTCCGTAAATCCAGAGAGCATCGCGTGCGCACACAGAGCTCTCACTCTGTTTGTCTTTCACAAACAGACGCCGTGACGTCACGCGCTCAGACGCACCAGTAAACCGGTTCTGGCCCCTCAGGCGGAAGTCACACGTTTTCAGAGGACGGCGCTGAGTGAGCTCTCTGCATTTTTATAAACAATCTCTGTTGCTATGCAAAACAGTACGTCACTAACACGAAGGGGTGTGGTGTCGCTATGGTTACCAGTAATGTTCGGCATAACACAGGCGCGGGAAACAGCTCTCAAGCTGTAACCGAGACGGATGAACTTTGACACAATAACACTAATACTTTGTGTTACTTTGGTCGCGGATGTATTACATTTCAAAAGCAGACAATCACATATGAATTAGGAATTCAAAGTTATTAAAATACACTATAATAAAATACATATATTTACATTAATAATAATACTGTAGTCATTAGCTGCTTTACAATAAACCGATACAGAAACCCGTTCATTTAGACACCTGTCCTCCCCTCAATAATAATATTTGAGTATTCCATGTCACATGTGACACCCAGTTGGCTCCAGGACTTGTCATGGAGCCCTCGTGTCAAACAGAATGGGAACGTCTCCAGGAATGCCACAGGGGAAACCTCCCTGAAAGAATTCAGGCAAGCGTGCGCAAAGAGCGCCTCAGGTGTGGAAGAGTACACAGCAAACCAGTTATGAGGCATCTCGATCAGCACCTGAACACGCCCTCACATGGGTACAAGCAGCGCCGATGGGCTTGGGACGTGCGTAACAAGAGGAGACGTGACATGAGTTTCCAGCGGTTTGTTTGCTTCATGTGCTTTTGCACGTCAACAGACTTTTTTAACTGCAATGAGGAAAGCAGACCAGGCCACATGACTCTGGCAAGTGGCTAAAAACAATTCATCTGAAAATGATGCATACTGTCATGAAGAAAAGAAAAAACCATTGGCAAAAAGTCATTTATGCTACTCTTTGTACATGAGGTGCACAGTAGATAATCGTTTTTGTTTTAACATGTTTTGCTAAAATATTCTCACATATTCGTGATGCTCTGGAAGAATTAATTTTTTTAAATTTTCACCTCATGTGGTGGGTTGTTTTGATGGTTCAAATTATTTACAATGTACTATAAGAGGTTGGAATTAAATGGCGCAAATAATTTGTAGTTGTAACCAAAATAACTTCTTCAACAGTTCTTCCAAAAATGTCCTTTTTGGTAGCTCATAGTTTAGTCTCTTTTTGCTTCACTTGAGACTCACTTTCCGCGGAAACTGCTTTCTCAGAGTGGCAAAATATTCACAAGTGTGTTAGACGTCCTTTGTTGAGGCATGTTTGGCTGACCATTGTCCCAGTTGTTCGCTGTTCTCAAGGGTTTCTGGGTTTGTTGTCTTACGTAACCTCACGTCGATGGCGAGCTGCTCTACTTCCCAGCAGGCACCGCCCTCTTACAGGATGAACCATATTTGGAAAATGACGTAGCGGGAATCCCGTTCTGGAATCTTCCATCTCACTCAGCGCGACGGACGAAGCTAATTCAAAACCCGTGTTCAACGTTTAAATAGTCGTAAATCGGTGTCAAAGTAAACATATTCGCTTTCATAAGTATAAAACTCTCATAAGTGTTGTTATAGACGTGGTGTTTGTGCCAGTTCTGCAGTCTTCCTGCTCCGAGCGTAACGAAGCCCGCCCCCCCCTCCTCAGTGGGACGGCCCACTTTGGTCTATATAAGCGCGCCGGCTCTCCGAGTTGGCAGTGCACTCAAAACTAACAGTAGCAGACAATCGTCAAGGAACGAAACTTATCCAGAAACCTTTTAAGGGAATTTCCAACTTTTCGACTCTCTTTCGGAGGAGTTTATCTGGATCTTCGATAGTTTTCTTTCTGGGAACGATGATGTTTACCGGTTTCAACGCGGACTGCGACTCGTCCTCCCGCTGCAGCACCGCGTCTCCCACCGCTGACAACTTGGGCTACTATCCATCACCAGCAGAGTCCTTCTCCAGCATCGGATCTCCTCAGTCTCAGGTATGTTTCCTCTGAAAAATATTTGAATTTTGTCTTGCTGTTGCTGCACTCTGGACTTCAGTGTTATTGCAATAAGCCCTCAGATCTCATTCGTCTACCTGGACACTCCATAGAGAGACTGTAACGTCACTGTTGACATCATGAGGATATTTTTAAACCATCCCGCTTATTATAGAGCCAGCTTCATCCTGCACTGTCGCTCTCCCCCTTTGAAACTTCACTGATCCTTCCTCCTTCTTCACTCCATTCAGGATTTCACTGACCTGACAGCAGCAAGTGCCTCATTCATCCCAACTGTAACAGCCATATCCACCAGCCCGGACTTGCAGTGGCTGGTCCAACCTCTGATCTCCTCAGTGGCCCCGTCTCACAGAGCCCACCCCTACACCTCCAGTCCGGCTTACACAAGACCCGGCATGAGGTCGGCTGCATCCAAGTCTCATGTCTCCATGCGGAGGAGCCGAGGCGAACAGGTAATGATCACTCACCGTAGCTCCCTTCTGTCACGCCGCCACAGCGCCGGAGACTCAACTTTTCCTTTTGCAGATTTCAGCTGAGGAGGAAGAGAAGAGGAGAATTCGCAGAGAGAGGAACAAGCAGGCAGCCGCAAAGTGCCGCAACAGAAGGCGAGAGCTCACAGACACTCTTCAAGCTGTAAGTATCCCACAGATTATTTGACTCACTCAGCACAAAAGTGGTCGCACAAGACTCAAACTAACTCGACCTCTCGTGGATCTCTAGGAAACGGACAAGCTGGAAGATGAAAAGACAAGTCTGCAAACTGATATATCCAGTCTTTTGAAAGAGAAGGAGCGCCTGGAGTTCATCCTGGCAGCCCACCAACCCATCTGCAAGATCCCAACTGAGCTGGACACAGACTTCTCCGTGGCATCCATCTCCCCAGTCCACTCTTGCCTCTCCAGCTCACAGCCACAGCCCAACGTCGCAGTGGTCTCCTCGCTCCCATCCAGTCAGCCAACTTTCACCTCAACCTCCAACTCCATCTTCTCCAGCAGCGCCGCCTTGTCCACCGTCTCCAGCAGCGGGGTGAAGATGACCGACCTGGACTCCTCCGTCCTGGACGAGTCCCTGGATCTGCTGGCAAAGACGGAGATGGAGACGGTGAGGTCGGTGCCGGAGGTCGACCTGTCCAGCTCGGTCTACACCACTCAGGACTGGGAGGCTCTCCACCCCTCGGCCGGTAGCAACGACTTGGAGCCCCTGTGCACGCCAGTGGTGACCTGCACGCCCGCCTGCACCACCTACACGTCTTCGTTTGTGTTTACCTTCCCTGAAGCCGAGACTTTCCCCACGTGCGGGATTGCTCACAGGAGAGGAAGCAACAGCAACGACCAGTCTTCTGACTCACTCAGCTCACCAACCCTGCTGGCCCTTTAAAGACTCTTCACCTATCCTGCACACGTGTATGAGGTAGACGTGCAGATCACAGGGCTATGGAACAGACATGTACCCCAACTATATCATCTCTGAAGTCATTTCTGCCTTTATCTACACTTGCCATTTACACCTATGTAGCAAGTTAAAGCATGTTTCAAATAATTCCACCTATTATTTCATATCCAAGGTCATTTATGATTGTACGGTGCTATGACAAAAAAAATGTTTTGGTGTTGATGTGTGTTTTCCAGCAATAGCTACAATTGACCCAGTTTGTTTTCCGGTTAATGCAATGTGAAATTATATCTATATTTTTTTGGAACTGCTTGTGAAACTGACAGTTTGTCTTAACCATGGTCTGAGTGGTCTATCTCTTAGTACAAGGTTTTCTGTGAAAACATGAGCTTATTTAATTTATGAAATTTATTTTTTTTACACAGAGAGTAAGGACTATTGTTGTTTGCAAAGTGTGTAAATAAAATATAGTGATTTTTAAATGAAGCGAATGCTGTTGCTCTTACTTCTTTTCACTCAGACGTTTAGTTATATTAAGGCATCCTCGAACGTGAATTAATGTGCCATTGAGGTCTAAAATTAACCACTATCCTGGAGTGCAGCTTTCCCTGCTCCTCCACTGGCTCTATTTATTGTTCCGTCTGTTGCCAGGGTTAGCAGTACGTCAAATGTCTGACGTCAGTGCGTTCTTTCCATTTTTTTCTTGCCGAGCGCAACGCGGTGACGTTGCACTTCCGTGCCCTTATTTAGACGCATGCTCCGAATCCGCTGCGCGTCTGAGAGTAGGGGGGCGGGGGTGACACTTTCTTCAGACATCAGCGACAATGAGCGGATTGACACTTCTAAATTCGGGGTCCTCACGTCTGAGATGGAAATTAGGACTAATCGCCTCACGGATGATCCGTGTCTGGTCTGAGATTTATGACGACCGAGTTATGCAACTGAAATACGAAAAAAAAGTATGATTTTCGTGAAACCAATTTTTGGTATATGAGTTTCACAAGACTAAAAACTGGATAGTAATGTTAACAGGGGCCCATATTCACATCAGACTTGAACGATTTTTAAAAACTATGAAATGGTATATCAGGACCATCTCAGGTAAACCTGAAAAACTTTTGTTTATTATTGCATTTTGCATTGGTATTTGCTGGGTAGGATGGTGACTAGTTTCATGAATCAGCCATAGCAGTTTAAACAATAAGAGCAGGTCACTACACAGTGGTGGTTTTTAAAGGAAAGTGAGGACCCTTCAGACATGGGTCAGGTCCCAATAACCATGACAAACTTTGCAGGGGAATTCAAAGGAATATCTGGGTCTAGAGTTTAAAGTTCACCATTCAAGACTTTTAACTCATCATGTTTTCTCAACAACTTCCTGTTCCCAACCGTAAGGTTCGCAGCATTTCATCACGTTCAGCCGTTGAATCATCTGCAAAAAGAAAAGAAAAGAGGAAATGTAGAGGTGGGTGTGGGCCGGGGTGGGAGCGGCAGCATGGACACCCACTCGGCGTGAGCAACATTTGAGAACGCTACAACCTCGATCTTATCAACTCAAAGTAAATAAAATTCTTGTCGGTCACCTTTACAAACTTCAAATGAAATTCCAAGTGATAACGTGTCGGGAAATGGATTTGTGTCAAAGAGAACCGAGGCCTCAGAGTTAGAGAAGCTGATCCTCATCCATTAATGTATTAGGTTTCTTCATACATATTTTTACTTAATGTCATGTGACATATATACACAGCAGTGGCTGTAGATCTTGCTTCTCCAACAAAATAAAAATCTCACTTTTTCCCCACCAACTCCATGCATTCAACTCCAAAATAGACTGTTGATCTTTCCAGCATCATCACCACCACCCCTCCGGTTGGATGAGAGTTAAAACAGCAGAAGTGTTGTTCAGCCTATTTGTTCTTTCTGGCTTCTCGTGACGTAAAGCCTCATTTCCATCCCAGCCTTGTTGTATAACAGCTCAATTTTCGGCGTGTTTTCCTGCGAAGAGCCTCCTTTTCCCTCAGCAGAGCTGTGATGTGCGGCCATGCAGCAGCTAATAACTCTTTAGTCTATTAATATCTCGCTGCCAGCCCCAGGGAGAAGGTCTAAGCAGCAGAAATAGCAGGTGCCTATTGCTTCTTTTAACATCAGCATCAACAGCAGTAAAATTAGACCAGGATGACGCCAACCTGCGTCGGTGCTGCAACCCAGGGGAAAAGCCAGGCAGCGTACGCCTGGTACAAAGAGAGGAAGAAAGTGAGAGCGAGGTGAGACGGAGGAGGCAAGATGATGATGATGAGCGTGAGGTAGAGGGAGACAAGAGAACACTGCCTGGGCGTAATTGTGAGCACAGCAGTGATGAAACAGCTCAGCACCCTCTGTTCTCAGGAAACCCAGGAGTGAAGCAATTGGTATTTGGATATCCACTTGGCAAACATGCCAGATGGATGAGAGGAAAGCTACTAGGATGAACCTAAAACGTGTGGTGAACTTTCAAGAGCTTGCAACAAAGGCAGTTAGATAAGTCACTTAAAACATTTGAAAGATAAAGTCACCAATGTTTCCACAGCACGGAGGAAAGCATGCACGCAATATGTGCTTTTAGAAAATGACAAAATGTGTTTATTTTGATGGAATGTGTTGATGTGAAATTCCCATCCGTGTACGTCAAG
Organism: Synchiropus splendidus; assembly: GCF_027744825.2. NCBI lineage: Eukaryota > Metazoa > Chordata > Actinopteri > Syngnathiformes > Callionymidae > Synchiropus > Synchiropus splendidus. Next base: position 7,320,377 of record NC_071345.1, on the reverse strand, counting down.
TGGAAAAGTACTTTTCCAAAGACAAAGTGTGTCAAGACCTTTGTGATCACTTGGATGTGGAAGTTTTTCACTTCAGTGACACGCAAAGGCTGACATGACATCAGTAGGTCAGAGGGCGTGCAGACACTGACGACAGCGCGTGTGCACATCTGCGGAAGTTCTTTCTTAAGTGAAAAGAAGGAGTGTTACCGTGACATGGTGCTGACAGAGAACAGAAAATTCAAATCAACGGTGTTGCTTTACCAAACCACACAATGCCTCGCTTCCCTTAAATGAAACTCGCGAGTTGAACACAAAAGAGCCGTGAAGTTTTTTGACGCTAATGACGGGGTTTGATTTCCTTACAGCAGCAGGAGCGCGGCTATTCTGGGAGGTGGTTTTGACGCACTCAGCGTCGATACTGTGGGGAGTTTTCTATCGCTCAGGAAGAGCCAGACTCTCCAGTGAGCAGTGTGTCCTCTTGTCTGCTCGGAACAGAGAGGTTTCCCTGGAAACTGGACAAGCCTTGTGTGTAATTGGGTAATCCCTGCGATGCTGACAGAAAAATAATCGCTTTTGCCATTTCTGAAAGCACTGAGCAAGCACGTTTCATAATCCTGTTTCCCACAAACCCACGAGAGGACAGTCATTATGCTGTTACAGCTACTGAGGTGCATTATTTAAAAAAAAAATCACATGCATAAATGACGTACTTTATATGCAAGTGCGTCATTTATGCTGAAAATCAGTCTTGCTTGGTTTTAAACACCTCAAATAATGCTCAACCTCAGCAGCTTCATTCCTCTTTTCTGCTGCTGACTGGTGCTCACACAGCTCACCAGCAGGCGGAGCAACATCACTGCTGTGTGTGAACCATCTCACCCGACCTGCTCGGGCAGTTCAGAGAACAGCACTTAAGTCGCAACAAGAGGTGAGCTAGAAACACTGAAGGCTTAGTCAAGCACAACTTTTATGGAGCAGCTTGTTTGAATTGGCATATTGGACTTGTGCTAAAGTAAACACAAGGCCAGGTCGTACTCTCTGTGTGGGAGAGAATTCTGTTGGAGCTACAGCGTGTGTCGTTTAGTCATTAACTGGCACGAAGCACATCTGTGTGACCTTGTCAAGTTTAGGATGTTCTGAGTAAGAGCCTTCTAACTTCTCCAGTCTAGATCATCCTCACACTACTGGCTGTCCTCTAGTATCTCCATCCCCAACATGGGTCCACACTCTCCACGTTCCCACACCAAACAACTTTGCATCCAATCTCCTTCTGACACACAATCTGATCTTGTCTTTCCGCATCCCTCTCAGTCTCCCTACACACAAGAGGTGGGCAATTGAGCACTGTGACTAAGGCAAGCCAAGAGACAGAAGAAAATAAACATTTATTTAATAATATTAAAAAAATATGAAGTGTAACTATTCCATGACATGATGTGCTTAAATTGTGTGTGTTTCTTTATATATTATAGGGCAGACTATTCAGTTTATTCTCAGTATAAATTATATATATTGGAGGAGCTTTTAAAGTGGTGAATACCTTGCTAACAGACCCATGGATAAACAGCTTAATACACTGCCTGGCCAAAAAAAAAGTTGCCACCAAAAACAAGGGTCATACACTCTAATATTTCGTTGGACCGCCTTTAGCTTTGATTACAGCACGCATTTGCTGTGGCATTGTTTCGATAAGCGTCTGCAATGTCACAAGATTTATTTCCATCCAGTGTTGCATTAATTTTTCACCAAGATCTTGCATTGATGATGTCTGACCGCTGCGTAAAGCCTTCTCCAGCACATCCCAAAGATTCTCAATGGGGTCTGGACTCTGTGGTGGACAATCCATGTGTGAAAAGGATGTCTCATGCTCCCTGAACCAGTCTGTCACAATTTAAGCCCGATGAATCCTGGCATTGTCATCTTGGAATATGCCCATGCCATCAGGGAAGAAAGAAATCCATTGGTGGAATAACCTGGTCATTCAGTATATCCAGGTACTCAGCTGACAGAGGCCAGAGATTACAATTAAAATGAGCATTACTCGTTTAAAGAATGGCATTTAAACAGAACATCAGGAGCAAATAATAAGTAATGAGGATGAGAAGAAGTAACATGTATTGTGTAAGTTACAGATGAAGGGCCTCAGGTGGCCCCCGGGCCACACTTTGCCCACCTGTGCTCTGAATCCTACACCATGCTCTCACAACTCATACCAAGCTTTTTAAAAAGGTAAATGAAGTGAAATCTAGTCAGTATTCACAACACAGTTGTGCTGACGGGAGCTGGTCCTCCTGGACAATTCAGCCCTGAATTCAAGGTCACAAGTACTACTAGTACAACTAGTACTACTGCTATTGATAAAATATTATATGTAATGAAATAATAAAAAAAATAAAGAAAGTCTATGTCTAAGTCTAAGATGTGTTTTTCGCGAGTCTCCAGACTGCAGTGCCCCCTCCTTGCTGCTAGCGGCGCTGTGGCCGGCCCAGCGAGCAGGAGCTTAAGCTGCTTCGCTGTCCCAGGCTGGTTGGTCGGTTGTGTGTGTGTAGCCATGGCTCGGCTCGCTGCGCTACTGTTGTTACCGGTTCTTATTGAATCGGCCTTTTCTATTTCTTTCTTTTTACCGGTAAATTCCAGGAAGTGTCTACGAGAAGAAATCCACAAAGACGTCCTCGTCACTGGGGAATACGACATAGGCGAACAGCCCAACACCAAAACTAACCTGAAGGTGAGCGCAGCTCTTTACTATGGTGCCAGGATCAAAATGCCTCCTCGAAACATGAGGCTCTGAACCATCCGTGAACTCTGAGGGAAGCTGCGTGTCTGCTGTGGTTTAGCGCGTGTAGTATCTATTTAGGCGTTAGCATTAGCTCCGGAGCTCTCAAAGGCCACCGTTTCCTGGTTCCATGCTAATGAGCGTTAGCGAGTCATATCGACAAATTTATTCAAGTTGACATCTCGGTTTATACCCTTTTAATGCGTATACCGCATCGTTCGTTTATTTGAATCACTTTCATGAGGTGTAAATGATTGTCTCGGAAAGCATCGCAGTATGTCACCAGTCGAAGCCCCGCCGCTGTTACACGTCAGTCTTACCGGCCATTAGCATTAGCACGTTAGCATCTCCAATACCTGCACGTCAACCGCAACATCTGTGAGACTCACGTTGACGTTACACATTTGGACATTTCTGAGCAATAAAACGCTTCAGTTCCACGACTTTATCGCCCAAACAGTATACGTCTTAATGGTGCTTTTGAAATAACGAGTAGGAAGTGCAGGTTATGCTTAAATAATTCACATTTTCTGCCCTGTAAAACTTTGAACCTCCCACCTTTGGAATATATTTTAACAAATATAACAACAGCCCTGGCGGTTTACTGCATAGCTTTTTGTTCTGCAGATGACTTGAGTGTAATTGTGACGGGCTTAAGTAGCAGAGCAAATAGTATAACTAACACCCTGCTCAAATAGTTCAGAATCAGAATCAGAATCAAATTTATTGCCATGGTCAGTGGGGAGCCCACTTCAGTTGTAACTGAAAGCGAAATATTACATACATGTTAACTTAGACCTTTAGTTTTATTATCACTCCTCGAACTTCTGACCCAGCAAGGTCACTGATGCCTGGACTTGCTACCACTAAATAAATATTTTCCATAGGATATTCTGCCTTTAATGCAAAATGAAATGATTAACACAAGATTACAACATCGCAGCTATTAAATGTTCAATCTAAACAATGTTCAAGTCTAAATAAACAAAACCCAGTGGAGTATACACCTGTAATTACTGCAGGTATTACAAATTGTTCACTAGTCGCACACTACGTTTTGCTAGTAAACATTAGGAACCAGTGAAGGTTTTCAGAGAATTCACTGGGATATTCCGTTTCCCTTCCTTATCTTCTGGCATTTGCGGCACGTGATGTTTTTGGAACTCAGCATTTGTCCGTCTCTGCAGATCACAGATTCCTCCAGCCACACTCTCTACTCCAAGGAAGATGCAACGAAAGGAAAGTTTGCCTTCACCACAGAGGACTACGATATGTTTGAGGTCTGCTTCGAGAGCAAGTCCCCCATGGGTACGTTGGCGGAGTTTGTCATTCATTCATCAGTCATATTCATGTTTCTCAGACTGACTGGGTTACAGTGTGTATTTTTCCTCCGATGCACATGCTTTTTGAGTTTGCTTTGACCTGGTCTGACAGGTGTTTGTGATTTGTAGATAGATTTGATCTCCTTTATTTCAGACGCCACATTAGCAACATCAAAGGGACAAACCAAACACCAAAGATGTACACAATGCAATGGCATACATGAAACATACTTGAAGTCTCTTTAGAAATGTTTGTGCTAGAAAGAAAAGTACTTTCATGAAATATTGCTGTAATGTATGTGCATCATATAGCACAATCCTTTTGGTGTATTGTTGACTCAACCCGACTGGCATCTTCGTCTGTGTAGAATACCACTTGCATGGTGGTGAAAGAATGCTGCATCTGGTTTTTGCTGTTCTCTAGTACTGTTCTTTGTTCATTTAAAAAATAACGTTATTCAGGATTGTGTCACTTATAAAGGCTTCATTAAATTAGTCATGACATTAGAATATTTCTGGCTTTGGTTTGTTGATGTTGAAAATGTGCATCATCCACCATGTCATTTTAGGTAGAGATATTCGTAAACTGTCACTGAACTAGAGGTTGTAAATATGATATTCGGATTTTTGTATATTCAGAAGTATGTTCTTAACATGTTGGCCTCTTAAGTGCTGGTTGTAAGTGTTGGTCTTATATTGTATTCAGAATTAATAAGCTCTATGATGCAAAGCATGTGACAGCATATTAGATGGAGATCTAATTTGTATTACAGGAAGTGGACGAGTGCCTGACCAGTTGATCAACCTGGATATGAAACATGGTGTGGAGGCCAAAAACTATGAAGAGGTGAGTGACCTTGTTGTCCTGGACCCTTATTCCTCTTCTAAAGGCTTTCTACACTCCATCAGCTCATTGTGTTACACAACGAATTGTGACACAAGGTTCAGGTTCATCTGTCTCACATCTTCGATCGAAATTATTTTCCCTTGTGAGTTTTGTGGGATTTTTCCACGTGCAAGCTGTCAAACCCAGAGTGACCCAATGTTCTACCCGACATCCTCCAAGTGACGCCACCCGATGAAAGTGTAGAAATCGTGGTCAGGGTTGATCTGGGCGAGCGTTATGACTTAATTGTTGACTCAGTGAAACACTTGAGAGTAGTGATACGACTGAGAATCCCACGGCGTCCTACGCTTGGCACACAAACAGAGCTCTCTCATTCACCAGCTGAGTAAGTGAGTGGGAGGTTTCAGAGGAGATTCTGTGGAATTGTACGCGGCTATTATCTCGACGTTGGAAGCGCTTACGAACATAACCTTATCATTACTACGTTCAAAACCAACAGCAGTTGGTTCAAGGTCGATGCACGCCCTCGCTGGCAGCTGCTCACTTCACACCCACGGTGTCTGAACACGCACAACCTCCCCGTCTGTCAAAGTCCCAGTGCCTGTGCTCAGTTACACAGACCAGGTGGGACACCTGCTGGTCGATAGGCGCAATGGCTTCTATTTTGTCATGATGAATTCGAAGTTTTGACTTGTGTTAGACTTGTTTCATATGAAATAATAAATCATGTCATAGTAAAAGTAAGATGGAGACTAGACATATTTCAACATGAAAAATGGAAAGTACATAATAGCTATTGTTACAGTTAAAGTGTCTGAGGTCTACTTTGATGGAATTTCTTGTGACATTTGTGTCTTCAGATCGCCAAGGTGGAGAAGCTGAAACCACTGGAGGTTGAACTGAGGCGGCTGGAGGACCTCTCAGAATCCATCGTCAATGACTTTGCGTACATGAAGAAACGAGAGGAGGAGATGCGAGACACCAACGGTAAACTGGCCGCAGTCCTTTGTGGAATTGTGATAGAGGAAAAAAAAACGCCGGCTCATTTACAATCTTGTCCTTTCCAGAGTCCACCAACACACGCGTGCTGTACTTCAGCATATTCTCCATGTGCTGTCTGATCGGACTGGCCACGTGGCAGGTCTTCTACCTGCGACGCTTCTTCAAGGCAAAGAAGCTTATTGAGTAGAGGTGCCCTTTGGCTCCTGGCCCAGGCGGGAATCTTGTGGTCGACCAACACATCCCAACTACTGCCCTCCCTGGACTAGCTTCATGTGACGACGGCGAGTGCGGCTCAGGAGCTCAAATTGTCATTTTCCACAGACGTGCGAGTAACAAAGGTTCTCCGGATGAATGCATCACCTGCTTGTTTAAAAGTCGACAACGAGAAAATGTGAGAATTGTGGGGTGAAACGAAATCCGCCTCTTTGTCTCCACAGTTTTCAACGAGTAAGAACTTTTAAGTCTAAAATGAACAGTAGGGTTTTTGTTTTTTTTGAGCTCGGTTTGATGGGATGTGCCATGGGAGACTGTCATGCCGCCCTTCTGTTGACGTCCACATGCTTTGCCAAGTCAACTCCATCTCTGGCACCCGTTTTTAAGTGAAGGCTGTTTTTTCAAATGGTGGTTTGATTGTTACTTTAAGATTGGCAACCACTGAACTTTGGTTAAGTCGCCTAATTTGCATACATGTTCGGTAGCCATGTTTGTCTTTAGTTTGTTTCCCTATTGTAAATGCTACTTAGTTGCTTCTCTGTGTATGTTTTCTGGTTGGGGCTGTCAAATATATTGCTTCGTACTAAATTAGGTCACTTCTATCAGATCCTGCACGATATTGTTTGAAACACCAGAACAGTTCTATTTGCCCAGAACCAAAATTCATGTTGTCATTTCTTCTTAAGTGAAGCCACCGGGCTTGTGATTGGATAAATGTGAGCGGGGCCGGCTCTTGCGAGACTGGAAGTGTGTCACGAAACGTCATTTGTCGCCTCCTTTCAGCCAGAATTTGGTGTATTAAAAGAATGTTTTGATACAATCACTCCCCCCGGGGGCTCAGTCTCCTTCACTATGATCCATCAGTCAGACAATTACCAAATTTAAATTCAGTTTCTAATGATCGATTCGGGGCCTGATGTCATGGGTACATTTTTAGCGATGAATTTGCGCATTGGTCGCAATCCGTAATTTTTATTTTGACTGATAAATTTTGTAAAGTTGTGTTGGGCTTTTATTCAATAAAGTATTGGATGGATTTACATTCAAATGTGCGACTTTGTTCTGGATGGAAATTGAAAAAAAAAAGCTCATTTAGAATTCTTAAGAATAGATGAGATCAATACATAGACTTTGTTCCTGTACAGTGCCTGTGATATCACAGGTTAAGACGGAAGAAAAAGGCAGTAGCAGAGGATGGTTTCGATCCATCGACCTCTGGGTTATGGGCCCAGCACGCTTCCGCTGCGCCACTCTGCTGACACAGGCGTGAGTTCTCTCCAGTAACCTCATTGCGCTACGCACATCTGAACCAGCGCGCGTGAGATTTCCAGACCGCAGCGCAAGATGGATTCATATTATGACGTAACATTTTGACTCGGAAATAAGAACACCACAGAAACTGAAGCGCCCGGAACTCGCATCTCTTGTTTCTGGCTACTCAGCGTTTCGCCAAGCAGAGTGGCGCAGCGGAAGCGTGCTGGGCCCATAACCCAGAGGTCGATGGATCGAAACCATCCTCTGCTACTGCCTTTTCTTTGCTGAAACCACCGTCTCCTATTCATCTAAAAATGGTTATCAAAAACAATAGCATGTTCTATTTTGTCACTTACATCGGTAGTAATAGTATCTACTTTTTCGGTCATCGCAGGAATATATGGAGAAAAAGCATCAATATCGAGCCGCAGGACAATCTAATATCCAGTGGGTGTCACTGCTGCTCATCAAAGAGACCGAATCGAGGGAACATTTATTTCATATTTGCGCAATGAAGAGTCTCATGGAGACTGTTCTCCGTCAGCAGAGTGGCGCAGCGGAAGCGTGCTGGGCCCATAACCCAGAGGTCGATGGATCGAAACCATCCTCTGCTAGTTCTTTTATACAGCTACTTCTATTTCGACGTTTAAGTTCGTGTGAGGGAAGTCAACGAAATGTTTGGGATGTGGAAATGGCCGAGGTCCATTCAACTTAAACGCACGCGAGTGAGCGTTTGTCTTCGTGGGTAAAGGAGGGGCATCCTGTCCAGGGTGTCCCCCGTCTCTTAGCTGGGATAGGTTTCACTCCCTGGACCCCGGAAAGGGAATTAGTTAAAGACGACGGAATTCACCCCAAAACAAAGCGGTTGTATCACCATGGTTTTCAAGAAAAGATCGATAAAAACATGATTTGATCCAACGACTTCGGAGAAATGGCATGAAATGGCCAAGTTTCGGGTGATGTAACATATTATTTCAAACAATTTATATATATATATATATATATATATATATATATATATATATATATATATATATATATATATATATATATATATATATATATATATATATATATTGACAGTCTCTGGGTGAATTAATAATATAGTAATGAATAACTACTACTAAATACTCACGAATCCTGCCGGTTCTTTGTAGGCATCGAATAGTTTCCTGAATATTTAATACAAACAAACTGAAAAAAATGACTCAAATAAAAAGAACCAAATAACCGTTTTTTTTCTATTCGGCGGGCCTAGCTAATGACGCAAGCTCCGTCACCCGGAAGTGCTGCAGTACTTCTTCCGGTGGTAAACAGTCCCACGGTTGACAGTTCCACAGCTTTTCCCAGCCGTGATCGCAAACATGCCGGGCTCAGACCGAGAAACGGAGCTGACGGAGAGAATCGAAGCGTTTTTGTCGGACCTGAAGCGCGGTGGCAGCGGAACCGGACCTCTGCGGGGGTCGGCAGAGACTGCCCGGGAAACGACGTCCCTTCTCCGCAGAATCATTTCACAGGCCCGGTGGAGCAGCGCAGGTTCCGTCACCTCAAACTATTATTATCCGACACCAGTTCAGTAACAGTTACATTCGCCCTGAATGTGGTGTTTAAAACTACATTTGAATAAACTTAATACTATAGAAAGACCAAAACATTACATTTTTAAAATCTAATTGTTTGTTTCATGAATAGTTTGCTTTTCTTTTTATTCATTTATTGCCCAAATTTCAAGTGTGGAATATCTATCCACTCGGTGGTAATAGATAGACATAAAATACTGTCTGCTGGTTCGTTTCGATGTTGTCATATATTTTTGAATTCCTCCACTCTGGGACAAATAAAGGACCAACTATCGACCTAATGTCAAACTGCATGGTTTAAGATGTACAAGTTTTATTGAACCAAAAAAGAAGAATAGATGAAATGTGATGGAAATTTGACAAAGAAATTCCATAACTAAACATGAACCTGCATTGTCAGTGATAAAAAGCAATGATATGTGTTCTAATCCGACCAATATCGTTCAGGTGATCTGATGGAAATCATCCGAAAAGAAGGCAGGAGGATGGCCACCGCTCAGCCGTCAGAGACCACGGTCGGGAACATGATCAGGCGGGTGTTGAAGATCATCAGAGAAGAGTATGCGAGGTGAGACAGCAGCAGCAGCATCTACGGTGTCACGGTATCCGCTAAGACTTTGGGACGCAGGTCACGAGGCAGCAGCGAGGAAACCGACCAGCAGGAGTCTCTACACAAGCTGCTGACCTCTGGAGGACTCAGCGAGGAGAATTTCCGACAACACTTTGCCCCTCTGAAGTCAAACGTGATCGAAGCGATCAATGAGCTGTTGACAGAGCTGGGTATGTATGAAAGGTCTCACTCCATGTAGAGTTATGAATGCAGTCTCTTAAACTGCAGGTTGAAGTGAGTCGCTTTTTTTCTGCTGCAGAGGGAACCACCGACAACATTGCCATGCAGGCTCTGGAGCACATCCACTCCAATGAGGTCATCATGACAATCGGCCGCTCTCGCACCGTGGAAGCTTTTCTTAAAGATGCCGCACGCAAACAACGCAAGTTTCACGTCATTGTGGCGGAGTGCGCCCCCTTCTGCCAGGTAGCGGTGGTCGCCTTCTCTCCTTTGTCAGCATCAACAACATCATAACCCCTGCCTGACCCCTCTGCAGGGACATGAGATGGCCACCAGTCTTTCCACCGCTGGAATTGAAACCACAGTGATCACGGATGCCGCCATATTTGCCGTCATGTCTCGTGTCAACAAGGTATTTTTCACGTCTCTCAGGTTACGCAGCAAATAAAAGTTATGTTGTTCAAGTTGGGGGCCAGGTAATGACCCCTGAGGATCACCGTAACTCACTCACTCATTCAGGCTGTCGTTCTACTGGTCATGTCTCTTCAGGTTATCATTGGAACACAGACGGTCCTAGCGAACGGAGGCCTGAGGGCGGTGAACGGGACGCACACGTTGGCCCTGGCCGCCAAGCACCACTCCACACCCCTCATCGTATGCGCACCCATGTTCAAGCTGTCGCCTCAGGTGAGGCTGCATTCAAGTCGAGGTGGCGACAATGCTTCACAAACCTGAGACAGACGGTCTCTGTTTTTTCCCCCCCTCATGGTAGTTTCCCAATGAAGAGGACACTTTCCACAAGTTTGTGTCTCCACACGAGGTGCTTCCTTTCACCGAAGGTAACTCATTCATCTTGTGTGTTGAACTTCAACATCTCAGAGATCAAAGCAACTCTCTCTGATTCAGGCGAGATCCTGTCCAAGGTGAACGTCCACTGTCCCGTGTTTGACTACGTCCCACCGGAGCTCATCACGCTGTTCATCTCCAACATCGGAGGACACGCCCCTTCCTACATCTACCGACTGATGAGTGAACTCTACCACCCTGAAGACCATGAGCTTTAGCTTCGTCTCTAATAAAGGAGGAAATTGAATGGACATTGAAGTTTGTGTTTTTGTTTCAAGTGTTTAGGTGTCTAAAGCAAGGTACGAAATTCATTTATTCAAGTCGTGGAACTTGGCTCAGATGTAGCTCTTATTTCTTCTTATAACTCAGTTAGTCCCACTATTGAGTTTGAGCCTGGGTAGAGGGTTCAGAGCGCGACATCAATGGTCCACCCAAATAAACAAGGAGAGCAGCTGGAGTGGAACGGATCGCCTTGAACATCAGAGAGAGTTTATCTGTCTGTCTGTTAAATGTGTTGACCTCAGCTCTGGTCATCATGTCGAGGTGTTTCCACGTCCGAGACAAGCGTTTGATGTGTGACAGCTCCCCATCCCTCTTATCTCCACTGGCAGAGGTGCTAAGTGTTTTGACTGCTTATGAAGAACCTGGAGTGGGATGTGTGTTGGAGTGCAGAGCTCAAACTAGAGCTCAGGACCTTTTACAGATGTTTTAGTCGAAACAAATAAATAGAACATTGAGTTCATCTAGATCAGCGGACATTTCGCTATTTCTAGCATCATGGGTATTATTTAACTTATTTCACTTGACAGTTTATTGTTTTTTTTTTATTTCTGTATTTTTCTTTAAATATTTAAAAATAATCTCACTTGATCGACAGGAGAAGAATTATCTGGTAAAATAATAATTGTGTACATAATTAATTTGCAACATAAGTTTGTTCTCATAAAGACATATTAAGTAACTATCAAGACAAACAATTATAAAATCAATTAAATGCATTTATGAAGACTCTTAAAATAATACATTGAATTTTAAAAAAGATGAGATGATTTTCTTCAAACCTCTTTTATCATCAGTCCCTCTGTTCTGAAGATTAAAAAGAAAAGCTGCAGTGGAGGATCTTGTCAAGCTCAGGTCCTCGTGAGGGAGAACAAATGAGTGTGTTTGAAGTCTCACCTGTGGCTGTTGACATTGAAATAAAGGTGAGTGTTCAATAACAAGCACGTTTGAACTTTGTGTATTGAGAGGAGAGTGTGTTGTCAGTGGAGGAGGACAGGAAACACGGGCAGCCAAAACATACAACTGAACACTTGAAAATAAAGGTCTTGATTCCATCACAACAGCAGACATGTGGCAGTTGAATCATAAACAACAACAAACAGGATGCAAATGCAAAATGCGACACATATTGTTGATGTTTTCTTGTGACCATTTACTGCTATGAAACAGAAAGTTGAATCGCTATTTTTTCTTTTATACATTTCTTAAATCTTTTTTTTTTAATAAATATAGCTTACATAACCCAAATATTTCCACAAATAAGACTATTTGATCATATGTATGTAAGATCAAACAGTAAGTCTTAATTCTGTAAAACAGAATTACAAAAACACAATTTATATATATATATATATATATATATATATATATATATATATATATATATATATATATATATACCACTTAGCTTTAAAATGTGTTTACGCTAATGTTACCTTTATACGTACACACACACACATATATATATATATATATATATATATATATATATATATATATATATATATATATATATATACACACATTCAACCGTTACTTCACGTGAGTATGGTCTCCATCAAGTTCACTTTTTAAAATTGAAAATATCAGATTTTGAATGATTACATTTCCTAAAAGTAGCTCAGTTTCTACAAAGTATGTTCATTGTAAGCGACTTCTATATTAATAAAGCTCTAGCAGGAGATAATATTTTCGATGGGAAAGTGAATATTGATGCTCAGCAGCTACAGGATGTTGTTGAAGCGGGTCATTGAGGAAATGGAAGCTTCCGACGGCCTTTGAAGGCAACACGTCCATTACCGCAGCTTCATTCATTCCAAAGCAGGTAAATGTTTTGCCTGTCGATGTGTATTGAACTCGCAGATTCCATTAAACGCTCCTCACACCTCCGGCGTCTGAAGTTGCTGGAAGGTCGCGGCAGTGCCAGCCGCCGCTGATGGCTGCGCCATTCACACCTCCACCTTTGATCCTGGACTATTTAACCTGGTGGCAGCGCCGGGGATGGATCACTCGCTGCTCACTCGCTCTCCGGGACTTACACCAACATGTCTGCGGTCCATGGGAATCTTCCAGTCGGGGATCTGAACCACTTCCAACTCTTCCACGAGGGACCCGCACAGATGAGCAACATGGCGACCGCAGGTGGGTGACGGCAACGGCGCATGCGTCCGGTCCACGCAGGGAAACTAACGGTGCCGTTTTCATTTCAAGATTTCCGAGCTGCGGAGGTGGCCAACTACTTCAGCTCCAACTCGGTGCCGAGTGTGGACAAGTGCGTGGCGATCCTGACGCACCGGAGGAAGCGGACCAACTTCACCCAGCAGCAGATCGAAGTTCTGGAGAAGGTTTACTCGGACACCAAGTATCCGGACATCTACCTGAGGGAGCGGCTGGAGGCTCTGACCGGCCTGCCCGAGTCCAGAATCCAGGTCAGACCCAAACCTTTGCCACGTCACGCACATGACGTCTATTTGGAACGGAACTATTGTGAGAAAGTTACATTGAGCTGGCGTTTTTATACAACTGAAATCGCTTTTATACATATGTATAATAATTATATTTTATATATGTTTGAACTTCGACAACCATCTTGCTAAAAGTCATCAGTTTTTTAAGCAGAGGGAACCATTATCATGTCAAAATACCTGCGCAGACTGCAGGATCTTGCAACTGATTTTCTGTGTTTTCCAGGTCTGGTTCCAGAACAGAAGGGCCAAGTCTCGTCGGCAGGTTGGATCATCCGTGTCCCTGAAGGTCTCTGGGTCACAGTCTGCCTCCTTCAATCCTCTCCAGAGCAGGATGGGCCCAGAGAAAGGTGATTGTTGCTGGTCACTCTGTCCTGCAGGAACCATTGAGATATTATGAGCCTCAAGCTTGTGTTAGGAACTGTATTTGCTATGGGGAGGTTGCTGAGATGACGGTAAAAAAAAAGTCATTGAACATTTGTTTCTCTTGTGTTCAGCAGTCTACGACAAGAGCCATGCTCCAGAGCCCCACCAGATCGGAGGTTTTGGACGTGAAGACGGTTTCAGAGCGCCAGCACTTCCGAGCGCAGACGATCACCACAGGACCGGCGTGGCGGCCAAAGCCACCAGCTTCGCTCCCGTCTCCTGCCTGTACGACAAAGACATGAAGCCCGAGCAGATCCAGTGCCGGGAGCTCAGCGTCAACGTCCCCTGCTGCAACGTCCACCTCTACCCGAGGCAGAACGAGCCTCACCCAAAGGTCCAGGCCAACGTGAGTGCTGGGAACCAGAGCTCAAAGGTTCTGGTGGAGTACGACAACTTCCCTCCCAACAAGACCATCGGACCTGAGATGAAGGTGGTGATCCCTCCCATCCCGACGCAGAACAGCTTCAGCAGGTCGTCGCCGAAAGACAGCAGCTGTCAAATCCAGTTCCCACAAGTGCGGTTCGACCCCTTCTCTCCGGCCCCCGGCACTGAGGCGCAGGACTTCACCGACTCGGATTCGGACTGGGAGAACGAGGCCATGGCGGGCTTTAATGGTTTCATGTGATTTGCGAGTGGAAAATATTTCTCTATTTATTGTAAAAATTGTGAATAACTATCAAGAATAAAGACAAAATAAAATGAAGCTTTTCAATATTATGTTTAATATAAAAAGTCAAACACATATATACAGCGACCTGGCGGCGCATCCATGTACAACTTTACAAAACTGGAAAAGCACATTCTTGAGGGAAACACTTGTGTGTATGACTCATGAGGGGGACGCAGCGATGCCAAATGTTCTGGTTCTGACCGGGATGATTTAAAACAACCAGAGTTATAAAAATACCAAAATCTCTTTTTCAGTGCACACAAAATTACAAAAGACACTTCTGGACACACGAAGAAATGCCGCCACAATCGGAGATATTGTACAATTATCAACAATAAAGACTTTTATAAAACACTCGGCGGAACCTTCAGTGGAACAACACGACCTTGGACAGAAAAAGCAAAACACTGTCACACAACCATAAACAACTACTCGAAAAAATAAATAAATACGTTCTATAAAAGCTGCAGGTCGATGTTTGGCACGTGGAACAAACTGGGTGCACGAACGGAACAATCAGCCGATAACTTGGGACCCTGGTGGGACCCCAGCCTCAAATCTTTTTTAACAGTTCACAACAAAGCACCAGTTGGATATTGATAAACAGTGCTGCATGTTTGTCTACTTGTGTGTGTATGTGAGGATGCAGGTACTTAGACTGCATTGGTGTTGTTGGCAGCGAAGGCGTGCAGGTTCCCCAGCTGGCTGAGCCCACTCTGGATGTGACCCACGTGGATCTCCACATTGTTCTGGAAGCAGCTGGAGGGACACAAGTGGTTTGAGCGTGGTTTTAATAGACAAATACGTTGCTCTTGAAACCACCTGCGAAACAAATTGGCGGATGCAAACCAAACCAAACAAATTCTAACCAAAGTGAAGTGAGTTTTCTTGGTGTGTTCAAAGCAATTTTAGTGTCTGACTAGGCAGAAACTAGAAGCAAGGAAAACCATAAAGCCGACCACAGTTTTTTAAAGGAGGAAAATGGAGCAAGTTTATTCAGCACGAAACAACATGAGAAGCAAATGCATGAGGACAAGAATGTTTCAACCGTAGCAACATAAACTAGGGCTGTCGATACGTTAGTTTTTAATCTCAAGAGTTAACTCACGATTAGTAGCAAATGGAACACACATATTCTAAATGCAACTAAAAGGAAGGTATTATAAAACACCAGAATGGCTGACAATGCTTTCCTCATCCTCAACATTTGTTGACTCCAACAACCCAACAGACCAGTGACTGTCAAGGACATTCTTTAGAAGAACCTCAGAGGCACTGAAGAGGCTCAACCACATGCTCAACATTGTAAACATTGTTGGCCACTCGGGTGCTGATAAAATCTTCATTTCAGAGAGTTAACTCAGCTTCACAGTGATTAAATGAAATTAAAAATTTGAATTAAACTTCTGGCACTTCTCTCTGGAAAGCTCAATAATCGTGTGCACCTCCGCAATGTGTTGTGTTTCCGCTTGTTTCAATGTTTCCACTTGGTTTGAACACGTTTGATCACATGAGATTTCATCTTTAAGAAAGGAATCCTTATTCTGAGGCTATGCAAACTCTCACTGTGCCACAATTGTGTACACGTAGAAGAGACCCTGGTTGGTTTGACCACTGGCCAAAATGATTCTAAAATCCTTTGATCACATGAAATATCCTGTGTTATTAAAGCACACTGCTTATCTAGGGTGAGATCGTTTTCAGACAACACTTGTGACTTGTAAACACCCACGGCGATGTTAACATGGACCTGTGAAATTTCAAATTCTGTTCCACGTTTCAATCCTAATTCACTTAATAACTTTCTTTAACAAGTGCTATGCAGTCATGTTGAGAATATATTGATCTGTTT
Organism: Synchiropus splendidus; assembly: GCF_027744825.2. Taxonomy (NCBI): domain Eukaryota; kingdom Metazoa; phylum Chordata; class Actinopteri; order Syngnathiformes; family Callionymidae; genus Synchiropus; species Synchiropus splendidus. Next base: position 7,304,073 of record NC_071345.1, on the reverse strand, counting down.
ATTTTTTTAATCTTCGCTCTTCCACATCTTCCCAAGCAAAGGTGACCTTTGCTCCTGCCAAATTAATAAAGATTCAATTCTCCTGAACGGTACCTGAGATTGGAAGGGTCGATTGATGCTTTGATGTCATTGAGTGAGTCTGTCAGCGATTTGAACTCAAATGAATTCAGGTCTCCTCCGTCTGCCAAACACTGAAAAAGCAAGAGCATGACTTCACCATTCAGAAAAAAAGACTATAAACCGATGAACATCAAGACCACACCCTCAATGAGTGTTTCCAAAGGGCCTCAGTGTTTGCGACCTCACCTTGATCTGGAACAGCAGAGCGGTGAGGCGGGAGATGAGTTGAGTGAGTTCAGGGTTCTTCACACTTGGTTCTCCGTTCTTCAAGCAGTTGGTCATCTGCACCATCTGCTGAGCCTCCTCTTCACAGTGCCGCCGCAGCTCTGTTGGATGGTCACATGGAGCCATGCCCTGATCTGGAGCCAGCTGAAAATGTGCGCCACATTTTGGGTAAAAAACAACAACAACGAAACACGTTGAATAAAGAATGTGGCCCTACCTCACAGCAGAACTGCTGGACCTCATGAAGGACTTTAGTGAGGTCTTTGTTGAGCTGCTCGAGGTCGAGCACCGTGGTGGCGTAGCGCTTCTGCAAGTCCCGATCTATTGGGATGGCGTACGACTTCTACGAAGACAGCAAGTCAGAAAAGATACAAAAAACACGAAAAGGAGCCACTTAAATGACCATCATACCAGCTTCTCTGCCTCTGTGTTCATTTCCCGTAAGTGCTTGATGTGCTCCTTCTTGATCATGAGGATCTTGGACAATCTAGTCTAAAAACAAACAAAGAGTCAAACCATGGAATATTCAATGCAAAACCTGTCACTTTCACAATTACCACTTGGACCAGGAACTTGACAGGAAATCCTCCCAGAGTTTCTCCATCACTGCCAGGCAGCTTGCTGCTCCAGGGCGACTGGTTGAGCAGATGGTCATTATCCTGAAGAAGAATTTGAGTTAGTAGTCTGAACTACAGCCACAATACAATAATAAGTTAAAGCCATTTCTATAGGGAAAGACATTTGTGTTTCCATTTGATTTCAGGTACCATGATAACCGGAGTGGTGGCTGTCGGGTACGGCCCCCTGGGTGGAGTCATAAGATTCTGAACATATCGTGCTGTGATTGTCCGGTGCTTCTGCGCAAAGGCTGAAATGGGCATCGTCTCGTTGGGTTCGTTGCTCTGCAAAAGGAACAAGTAAGAGAAAGCGCCAGATATATGAGAGGGGAAACAGTTCGCAATGACACCAACAGAAGTGACGCTACTTTTTGCGTATGGCGCCATCGTGTGGCAGTACCGACCGATTTCAACACAACCGGATGCATATTTAGTAGAAATGAACAGGAGGAATGACCTGAGCGCAAGAACTATTACTAGTAGGGTAATCAATTACCGTAATTTCCGGACTACAGAGCACACCAGAATATTAGCCACATCCACTCAATTTCAGAAGGAAACTAGATCTTGTTCATACAAAAGGCTCAGCGGTCTATAAGCCGAGGATGCAGTGGTGCTGTCTGTGCCGTAGAAAGGTCAGCGGTGCACCCGGCTTAAAAACGCTTTTCATTGGGCTTCGGCATGAGGACTGACTCTTGAAACAAACTGGTCAATGTTCTGAACTTGAATCATGAACTCCTCACATCTTTTATTGACATTAAAGCGTTCAAAATGCGCTGTTTTCGACCGCATGCCCGAAGCTCCAACACCACAGCCGATCTCAACGAAAACAGCGCATTTTGAGCGCTTTTAGTATAAATATAAAGCCTGATCTGATTTCAGCCAGCAGAAATCGACATATTAGCCATGCAGTTGTACAACCCTCAGGTTTCAGACCGCAAGAAAAAAGTAGCGGCTTATAGTCCGGAAATTACGGTACATAGTATAGTACAATATTTTATATACTTATTGGTTATTGGTCGCTTGACTCGCAGTTATTAGCAGGATCTGCAGGTCTTACCAGGACCTCGTAGTCAGGCACGGTGTGTGTTCCCAGCCCATTACGGTCAAAGGTGACTCGATAGGTCGCAGCACTGGTGTCAACAGCATCAATCTGCCCAGTGAACAAGCCATCATGGACACCACGCAGTCGAGCTGGGAGAGATGGAAAATCAACACCTTAATCATGACACAACAGTGGGTTGGCATTTACACTTTGCTCTGGCTGAAGGAGATTGAAAGATTTGGGGACATGCATCAAAACTGTAGCATGCTACAGTAATACAACACGTTGTATAACTTGCATAGTAACATAATCACTTTAGAAAACAGTTTAAAGTTGCTTCAGTACCTGTGACTTTGGTCCCAATGATAAGTGGAAGAGGGATTTCATCGGGCAGATCCTTGCAGGTCGACATGTCCGAGAGCTTCCTTTGCTGCAGCAGGCGCATTTTCTGTCTCTTCTGTCTCAGAGCTGTTCGCTCCTCTGCGAAGAAAGCTGACGAACACCTGCAGAAAAGGCATGTCAAACAGATATCACCCTGATATTATACATGAGTGACTAATCATTCAGTTGCTCTTCCAAAATGGCATCGAGTCTATGATAAAGCTAAACTCCATGCAGCTCGGCTATGTCAACAAATAATGATTATGAATTATCGTACCGTCTGGGCTTCCCCATGAGTCTCCTGATCGTCCCCCACTCAACTCTTGTCAACTTTCTGGTTTTTAGGTTGGGGAAAGACTCTTTCAGACACAGACAGAACTCATTGTCGCCCTCAAAGAGAGGCCTGCAGGAGACAACAAAAACAAGTAAATCATTGATCTGCTAACAATGTTCAGCTACTATCATCTGATCTGATGTGATCACAGCCTGTTCCTTATTTAATGTGTAGAATCATTCTCCTTCCGTGTTCGTAAACTAAACAAAATTGATCATTTAGTTATGAGATAATAGCTATCCAGCAAATGAAAGTAAGAGACTTACTTGTCAATATTGGAATAGAACCATTCATAGATGCACCATTTATGGGCTTTCGGGAGTTTAAGGAGATTTCTTAATCTCAGTCCAATTTTTTGTGATGCCTTCTTATCTGGTGTCACAACGCTAGTAAATTTCTGCAAAGGAAAAACAGTTCAGGCAGTGAAGACTGTGCGAGGTTCTTCAATCATTCCCGGTGGAAAAGCCTTCAAGGTTTTATCTGTGACACGATTAGCATATATTAAAGAGACTAATCAAAGCTTTAGAAGAAACAACAGGGATGAGATTATCAAGTGAGACACTTTCACTGTCCAGTGATCTGTCGAGTCTATCTGCTTGCTACTACCGTCCAAATATGTATACCTTGCAAAAAAAGTGTAATAAATTATATTAATTTTATGTTTATTCGGGGCAGGTTGGCCCTCGCTGGCGAGGTTAAAGAATTTTTCATCTCTTTAACTAAACTCAACTTCTGTCTAAAATAAGACTTCAGTCAACCTGTGGTGTGGTGTTGACCCTCTGGCTCCTCCGGGGTGATCTTGAAGAGAGACGCTGTTGTGGTAGTTCATCTTCCTCACGCAGGGATCGACTCCTTTTTGAGCTCCTCGTGGGCTACAGAACACGGAACACAAGACTTCAGGGATGTTCTAATTCATAAGACAGTATAAGTATGAATACATTTCTGGACAAGTGGAATAATACGTGTATGTATTCAGTTTCATTAGTGCTTACTGTGTCCATTGTGAGGGAGGACTGTCGACCCCGGGTGTTGTGAGCTCTGGGGAAGTTGTTCTTTTCATTCAGACTGTTTGACAAACTACCTTCTGCAGGAGCCATAACAGACAAGCAAAATTATGAATACCAATATTCATTAAGATGTGACCAATAACACTTGAGTTTGACTTGCAAAACAGAGCTATATCTCACAAACATTGACAAAAAAAGAATGCTTCCATACCTTTCAGACTGACCAGAGCCTCCGCCGATGAGCCTGAGAGAACATTCAACTTTAGTTTCACATCCTTCAAAATCAGCAAGACACTTCTCGATTTGCAATCCATTGCCACATACAGGGGTTGGACAAAATAATGGAAACACATTAAAGCTAAAAAAGCTTTAAGGCGGTTCCATTATTTTGTCCAACCCCTGTAGGTAACTGTGATCAGTGACATGTCTCTCATGGACAGTCTAGATCAATAATTTCCATCTTTTCTGACTTGTAACCGATGTTCTAAAAACAACAAATCTGTTGGGAATGGAACGAAATGTGTAGAGAATAAGCTATGATACATGGATGAACATCAAGATACAAGTAACTGGAATGTTGTTATCGAGTCAGAATGGTAAAAAACATTTCGCGTGATTTCTTGTCAGTCAAAACACACCTTATCTACCTACGTTAAATACTAGAACACATTCGCTACAAATTATAAAGGAGAATGACATCTCAGATCACATATCAGGTGACAGCCAGACCAACGAAGCACTGGCCCATTGATGGCTTGTCTTATAAGAACATCAACTAAAAGACATCTATCAGACCAATGTGGAAGTCTGTCACTTTTCGATACCTCGATCACAATCTGTGTTACAGTCAAACAAAGCGGATCAAAAGGGGGGACAATAAGAAAACCCAGCACGACTGTGCCATCATCAAACGACTGACCAAATAAGAAAACACAACTTTAATGGTCGGGCACAGTAAAGCATAACAAATAGCAAACACTGAAATCGTATATAGCTCGGCAGCTAGCTGTCGCTATTTGTTTACCCAGTTGTGCTAAAGCTGTGGCTAGCCGCTAGTGCTAATAGCAGACCGGTATCTGCAGTGCCTAAAAAGCTTTTAATAACTTGGAAAGAGTCTCCAAAAATATATAATTTGAGCTGCAGTGGTAGTTATTCACGCAAACGACGTGTGTATCCCACTGATAGCTCGTTAAATTGACGTATATCAACTCATCGGATCGGTGTTGTTACTCACTCTCGTCTAACAGCTGGTCCATCTCCGCCATCTTGAATTAGCCGCGCCGCTTTTCAAAGACGTTGTCAAAATGCATTCTGGGTCGGGACGCTGTCTGTGGAGGGCGACCGGACCGAATGCACTCGTTTCACCGAGTAACACGACAAACGCTCATTTCTATGCGTTGATAGTGACATATGACGTTGTAATAACGGATAACAGTGCATTCTTTACAACCGCACTTTGTTCATTGTAGACCGGAAGCGGGTGATTTATTACCAACTGCGGACGAATGAGAACCATCTTCATTGCCAACTATTTTCATGCAGGGAATTCTACTAGATAAAGCGAAGGGACACAACTGTTGACCATAGTGGGAAGACCTGGCGTGTCACAGCAACCAATGACATTGGTTTTATAAATCCATCCAGGTTTAGTCCCGGTGCAGCAGTCAAGGTGAAGAGACCCAGACTTCCCATGAAACATCCTCCTGCTCTGCTGGTGGAATAGAGGTGTGTTTTGATGCTCAGGAGCAGTGTCTACTTCGAGCACCTCACTTGATCCTGAATGAGAGAGCTATGGAAGTCAAGAAGAAAAACATGTCTTGGCTCAGCTCCTTCTTCACGGAGGTCTTCATTACAGTAGATGACACACCATTCCAGCAGCTGATCTTTCAGCACTACGCCTCTTTTTTTTTTTTTGTTTATTTTGAGTTGATAAAAGACAAACCAAGACTGAAAACAACGAAATCCTTCAGGTCCACTACACAAAAGAACATATGGGAACCAGGCAGTCAAAGCATCAATGTTTTATTCCTGAAAAAGCATATTGTATACATGACAGTTTCCTTCAACACTTGCATCCCATCGTTTCTTCAGTGTTTTTTTTTTTCTTTTATCAGCATTGAAGACAGACAACATAGCAAATATTTACATGTCAAACTGAACACTGTGTGTTTTGAAACGGGAAGGTGATGACGGTAATCTCCCAGGAACATCTTGTGGACGAGGGATCACAGCTACTCTATACCGCACCGACTTTTAAAGATGTCAGAATCAACGCTCGTGTCAGTTTCAACATTTACTCAACGTGTAGCACTAAATAGTTAGCTAAAACCGTTAAGAGTAGATTGTGGACCTGGTTCTATCGGAAGTAGGTATTTCTGATACTTACTGTTGCGCTAATGAAGGGCAGTAAACCAGTTAACCTCAAGCAAAAGCGATAAAGTGACTAAAGAGTTGCTGACGGTTGCTGAAGACGTGTCAGGAAGTAACAGTCGTCTTTTCTTTATCTGCAGCATCTGGGCTCTTACCACAAGGACGAATGGTAGTTGAACTTGATTTTCAGAAGATACTTCATGTTTATCTGAGCTACATCGTACACAATGTATCTGGAGGAGAGGGTGTTAAGGACTTGCCGGAACAGACAGAGAAACAGCCAACGTCAGATTCAACGATAAAAGTAAGTGATCATTTATGTCATCTATATATCTATATATATATCTATATATATACATATATAAGCAGTGACGCATGTGAAAGGATACTCGTTGTACAGTAGACTTGTGTCATCGATGTTTGTGTCCACTCCTTTTCCGAGAGGCACTTGAACTCCATCTAAGTCAACAGTGGCCTGTGAGTCTGGAGCGCTCCTGCCCAAACCTGGAAAGCAAAAACGCTAGTTAGATAATCCATTTCATATAACCGTTATTACCACTGTTATTACGGCTAAACAGGTCATTTTATGTCAGCATTATAAACCGTTAGTGTGATGGATAATACATTTTTTTTTCAGTGTAAACTCAACTTTAGTGTAACTTAAGGAAGCTAAATAAAATGATGTTGAAAAACGGGTTAGATTCAACCACGTGTGACACGACTTTGTGCATTTGCATATATGGAAGGCCCCAGTTTTTGTGACAAAAAAGACAACAGTCATATGAGCAGATTTGATTGCATTCCTTTTAGCCACAACTGCTATTTTTGGGAAACATTTAAAACAATTCCAGTTCTGATAGAAACAAAGTTTGAGCATAAGTTCCAGATGAGTAACAAAGTAGATCCAACTCATTGGACATTCTCACTTAAAAGTCTATGTGAGCTACTGTGACATTTTTGTTTCTTCATCGATAAGCCAAATAATTTGGCATTAAACTGAAGGTTAAATTATGACTAGAGTCTGGAAAAGGAAACGAAAAGATCCTTCATAATAACTCATTATGAACTGTTTTGGACAAAATGTTAGAATTCTATTTCACATGGTTTAATTTTGTCTCATGATGCAAATACAATAATTAATAAAAGAAAAAAAATCTTTTCATATCCCTTAGCAAGCAAAAACATCAAAATGATTTTAATACATTAGGCATTGTGTTATCATCAGAAAGTCAAGCCATTCCTCACCTTTAACACTGTGTTTGCCCTTTGGTAACTTGGTAATGTGAGCAGCCTTCTTCAGCTCATGCCTGCGATTCAAGTAAGAACAAGAGAACATATCCATGAATAAAAACATGCGCCTAATACATTAAACAAGGTCACCTACATGTTTCCAAGGGCGACCTCTGCCAGCAGCAAGAGACCAGTCGGGTCAGACTGTGAGGTGTGACAGTAGTTTGCACTCTTGGATACCATGTCAGCAAAGTACACACCTTTGCCAAACATGTAACCAGTCTGGAGAGGAAGTGGGGAAACTATCACTGTAGTGAACCACGTCAGAGTTTAGAGGAGAAGGTAGAGAACTCACCACTGGAGCTTCGGGAGGGGCGATACGGAGACCCTGAGACAGGATACCAGCATAGTTGGTGGTGCGTGAGCCGTGCCACAGCAGCTGCCGGTTGTGTAGCTCCTCGAAGGGGCGGTAACGCTGACGCTCGCCCTCACGGGCAATTTTGAAGATCTAACAAAAAATAAATAAAAATACTTGTCTAGTCGAGAATTAATCTACATTTCACAGATGATCCTCGAAAACAAAACTCACCTCTTGAATTTCAAGAGTGTATGTGTTGTGTGTGGCGGCGTGCGTGTTCTTGACATACTGATTGATGATCTCAGCTTCCTTCGAGTTCTTGTCCACAACCTAAAAATAGTATTCAAATGTCAGGATGCTCGCTCAGCACAATGAAAACTGTAATTAGAAAGACTCTGCACCTCGATCTTCGTTTTGAGCTTCTCATAGTTGATGTCGATGGGATCGCTGTCGACGTCCTGAGCGCCACCTCTCAGCAGACTGTAGGCCACTTCGATATCCAACAGGTTATCCAACATCTGAACTTTAGCCTGGAAGATCAAACAATTGGGTCACTGCATTCCAAATCTCATAAGATTAGGATTCCTTGTGTACTGTGTCCTCACTTGAATGTAGTCCACGCTGTCGAGCAGCGGCGGTTTCTTCATGCCGAAGTCATGAGGTATCAAGGTGTAGAAGCGGTTGGAGAGGTCCAGTATCTGTGCCTCAGACAGACAATCGGACACAGCCTGAAAAAAAAACAATTCCATCGTTGTTTTTCCCAACTAAACAATCAAACTTGGTGCTGATGTTCCTGAAGAGCCCTTCACTGACCTGTTGCACCTCAGTGAGAAGAGCATAAGCACTTTGGATTTGACGCTTGCTCAGTTTTCCAAGTGGCATCTTCTGAAGGTCAATCTGAGGACAAAGTATGTCACATAGCCATGGGTCAAGTACAGGAAAAGTGTCCATTGAAGTAAATAAGTTTTTACATTTACAGCACAATGTGAAGTTGAAAAGTACATTCGGAATGATGTCATTTTGGTGAACATAAAAAACAAAAGGTAAATCAGAAATACAGTCGTAATTCCTGTCAGCTGTATATATCTCAAAGTCCTCACCTCAAACTCCACCATGGCCTTCTTCATGCTCTCCACATCAAAAATCATTTTGATCAGCTCCTGGACTGGTTTGTCCAGCTTGGACTTTGTGCCTGCAGGAGCTGTCAGCTTCTTCACCGCCTCCTCCTCCTGCTCAGCAAAATCACACAGAGACGGTCACCTCCAGTAACATGCCGCTTCATGATGGTCAGTGTGACGATCCAGCCCACCTGCCCGTAGTCTATCTCCAGCGGGTAGAACTTATTGGGGTATTTGGTGAAGTTGGTGCAGCCCCAGCTGTTGCCTGTCTTCTCCTTGTAAACAGTGAGGAAGTTGTCCATGGCCGAGTTTTTATCGTGGAACTTGTCGAGTTTGTTTCCTCCGATTGTCGTACCCACTCTGCCCCATGATCTGAACACCCAGTACCTACACGCAGGGCACAGAATGTGACATGTCAGGAGCTTTTCATACTTGGGAGATACAGATTTAAAAAAGGAGAGAGAAATCAGGGCCCATGTCTGAAGCACAGGAGGGGAATAACAATCTGTCAACAACAGGTGGTGGAAAAACGTCACTCAAAGAAGCAGTTCATTCAGTTACTAGAGTCACTTTCGGTTCTTTCTAAATGTATATTCGTCTATTTGGCATTCATGACAGCTAAGTGAACTGTAAAAACCAAACTTCACTTTAGTTAGATATTTCTTTTTGTAATTCTAACTGTTAACTTGAGACTTAAAGGAGTAAGTCTGAAATAAAACCAGCACCACAATTACAAGCGAGTTCACACTGCCATAAATCTGAACACAAGTTTAAAGATAATATAACAAGATAAACATGACAAATAATATATATACATGTTTTTTATTGTGCTTTCTTTTTGCAAAGTATTTAAGGACAAAATACATTTTCAATTTAGAAACAACAGACCACAACCAATTCAAAGTATTATAGGAATATATGATTTATTTTCATACAAAATCCTAAAATTAATACTAGCATTTGTTATTTTAAAAAAAATGTGAAAAAAGGAGGTTTTTCTCAGTTAAAAGCAGAAGAATGATGGCCTCCATTAAAAGATACAAACTTGTGTTGGGAGACAAACACTGACCTCTTCTGAACATCGTCTTCCAAAAGCTGCAGCTTGTAGTAGGAGTTGGTTCCTCTGACGATGTCCACGAGACCTAATGTAGCACTGTACATTTTCCCGCTTTGCTCCAGCACGTGAGCGCTGTTCTCCAAGCCTGAATGTTCAAATGACAAATGTTAACATTGTAAAAGCAACGCAAGACGGGAAAGAAAATACCTGAATCTGGATCCACGGCAGCTCCTCCTTTGACTGTGAGCTTCATCTTTTTGGCTTTACTTCCACCTGTTAATGAGTCACCAGAATTGGCTAAGCAGTCTCAAGAGCAACATCTTTTTAAGGCTTCTTCCTAGTCAAGCGTACCTTCCTCCTCCTTCACTCTGCCGGTGCTCTTGGCAGCCATTGCTCCTGACTTGGAGGCCACAGGTTGAGCAGTAGCCTCAACTTTCACCTCAGCCCCCCAGGGTGAGATGGCGTGCAAGGCAACAAGCTCCTGCAGAGCTTTGCCTGAGGACTTGATGTCGGTGAGGAAATCCTCAGCCACCACACGCACACCCGCATCCCGAACCTCCTCCATCTTCTTACCCATCTTCTCCACTTCCTCTGAGGGTGGCAACCATTCAATATTCAAACATTAAAACGGTTTATTAAGAAAAACAAAAAGGTGATAATAACTGCTCCTCACTCTTGCTACTGAGGATGAGAGAAGCCTTGTTGACGGTGCCAGTGATCTTCCCACCGAGCTCCTCCACCGCTGCCTTGATGTCGTCCTTGTTTTTGGAGAGTTTACCCACCGCCAGCAGCTTCATACCAGTCAGAGGTTTGTCTGACAAAGGGAAATATGAAGGCAATATTAACCGAATCAATCCGAGTCACTGCTTCATCTTCACTAGACTGAATAGTCTGAACGCATCCTCTCACCTGAGGGGGCGCTCTCTGGCATTGGCTCTGTATGAGCAGTGGACGCACTTGGCGCTGGTTCTGTTTTGGGTGCTGTCACAGTTGGAGTGGGTGCTGACACGGGGTACACCCGATCCTGGCGCTTGAACTTGAATTTTTTCAAAAAGGGAACTTCATGGAATTCCTAACACAAAGACACAACAAAAGCTGGGTAAAACCTTCAGTAATCGGGAGACTCTTAAGGGTTTTATTGAGAATACAAAACCAGCATTTCTTCCAAATATGCCTTAACACTAAGGACAAGAATTCTTATGGTGCTCAAAGAAACTTATGGGAAAATTTAGGGGCATTTTTGCAGGAGGCACAGCGAATATTCAGTGTGGATGGGCAGCAGAGATGATTGTTACACTACCCGAGTCAGCCAGCAGAGGGAGACGGATTCCTTTTTTCCATAGTGGAATGTGGAATATGACGGTGACGCTCAACCACAAGGTAGTTTTGAAAATTAATTGGAACATTTAATGGTAATATTTTAATTACACTTTACTAATATCTTTGGAGTTTAAATAAGATGTATTATTTTTATTTTATTATATTTATACTTATTTCATTCAGAATTTTAAAGTTTTTCCAATTTTCTCAACAGTTTGCATCAAGTATATTATTTTTTCTTTAGCAAATTTGATGAACATGACTTGCACCTGGTTCTGTTGCTTGTTGGACTTTTCGATCGAAGTATCTTTGCAACGTTCACTTGGTTTCATGTCATTTCACAAGGTTTTGGTTTGCTTACGTGTAAGTAGATTAAATATGGTTATTGATCACAAATGAAATCAAGAGTAATCAGTCAGTGGTACTACTTGAACGGGCCCTCGGCCCATTTGTTCTGGGAAAGGTGGGCCCCGAGATCAAAAAGGTTAAGAACCCCTGGTATATGACTTGCAGCACAGGATGAGATTTAAGAACGTCATTGAAATGTGTGTGATCTGATAGGAAAAGGTTGAATCTTTTGTTCTTCCTGAATGTGTAAACCTTACCTTGGGTATGACCCAGTCTTTACGCGAGGGATTTTTGGTTTTGTACACACATTTGGTCCAGGCTGAGATGTCGCCGGTGCAGTAGTAAGCATCGCCTTTGAACACCAGCTGGCCAGTGCACTCCTTACACGGTTCCAGAGCACCAAACGCCATTCCGTCCGCCAAACAGTCCACCACCTGAAGATCCAAGAATCAGAGTGTGAGGAAAATGGTGTCCCAGTGAGCTAGTCAATCACACATCTGCTCACATTTGACTCTCCAGACGGGACTTCCTGTTTGTTTGCGATCAGCAGCTCCTTCATGTCATTGGTAGAGCAAAACTTCCTCACTTTATCTTTGATACCCCAAATCAGCTGGCTCTGGGTCTGCAGACGAAAGAATGGAATAAGAGCTAAATCTTGACATTCACAACTGTTTGAAGACAATGGAAAAAACATTACTTTAAGCTCATCTTCCAACTTCTTCTTTTCATCTTCCTCCTCCTTTTTCATTTTCTTTGCAACACTATCCATCTCATCAGATTTCCGTTTTCTGTGCAAAGAAAAGAATAAACTGCTTTAGTAGTTGAAAAAAAGACAAAGAATTCACTGCTGAAACGGCTTAAAATAGTGGAATGAGAGCTCAAGAAAACATAAAAAATAACAGTCAACAACACTACAGAATGAGTCAACAAAGTGAAGCCAAACTGAACTGTAACTCCAGATTTAAGTAATAAAAATATTGATGGTTACTACAACCACAAACGAAAATGCTAAACATGATAAAGCAGCAGCAAAAACAAGAACCTGTATCACAACATCATTATTATTAGCAATATTACTACTGTTACATTACTTTTATACTACAATAATGTATGTTTTAAAGGGGCAAAAAAAAAAAGCATTGTTTATCTTCTCACCCCTCAGACTTCACAGCAGGTAGTCTCTTCTTCAGCTCTTCCTTGTCCTCCGCGCGCAGAGAGTTGAAACCCTTGAGTTGAGCGCCGTTATACTCAGGCTTGAAGGCCAGCTCCTCCCTGCGGCTCACGAAACATGCCGTGTGGTACCAGCGATCGATCAGACCCAGCTGGGGCTTCTCTGGGTCCACTGTTTTCTTGGAGACACGAATCTGATCCTGAAGAGAGAAAAATGGCTGATACTACCACAAGAGATGATTTGAAGCAGATCTACTGCCTACAATCAAGAGCAGGGGCTTCGCAAACAGAACTGAATGACAACTATAATTTTAAAACCGGACTATTTGGGGAGATTTAAACAGTTTCGACACATAATCAAAAACATTAAACCTCAGCTTTACCATCTAATACAGATGCAAATGAGCCAACAAACCTTTTCTATTTTTTGCTCGCAGCCTTTGCATGTGCTGCGGTTTGACTTGGCATACTCCACTGCAAAGTCAGTAAGTGACTTCTCTCCTTTAGCGCCACCTTTTTGGTCACCTTTCCCTAGAAATAAACAACATATTCAACATTGCAGTGTGAGCATACAATGAAATCTATAATGTTTATTTCACTGAATAACAATCGTGTGCCAACTACTACAAAAGTATTCACCTGCAACCGCTCCCCCACTTTCAATTGCCTTTTTAACCTTTTCCTGGTCATCCCAACGCAGGTCTGAGTAGCCGGCGATGTCGGCGGTAGACTGGGCCGCGGCACGCAGCCAGAAGCAGGAGAAGTGATGCCAGTGTGGCACCTTACCATCAAACATGGGGGACTGTTTGGAGAACATGAAGAGTTTAATATAACAAAGTACTGCCGTTACCACATTTTTCTGTTATTTAAAGACACAATAACATTCAAGGCACCATTAAAGAGGAAAAAACAACTACAACACACATTGTGGGAGCAGTGAACTGCTATGTAAACAATACAGATTACAATTTGTGTGGATGTTTTTTTATTTTATTTTGTTTTGTTTACAGCACTTCATTCCAAAGCACTTTTCTAGCTAGTGGGATCCCCACTGACCATGGCAATAAAGTTGATTCTGATATTGATAGACTTACGAGAGGACAAAAGCTACATTTAAGCAAACCATCACACAAAGAAAACATAGCTTACTTAATATGGAGGCAAACTAAAGTAAATCCAGTTTGTTTGCAGCAGCAGCAGATTGGGCATGTTCTGATTCAGTCACTCTCACACAAAACTCGGTTTCTAATAACACAAAACGCCGTTTCCTCCTCATCACCATTTCACACAAACATTCGGGTGACACATTTGAAGCCATATTTAAAAGCAGTTTAAGTCGAGCAGGACGGGAAAGCTAGCTGCTCTTTGTGAACTCAACAATGCCAGCCATTTAAATGCTAACGAGGGCCTGACACCGGGGACAGGCTCAGATGAGGCTACATCGCTATCTTTTAGCGTCCAACATTGGAAGATCTTTGGAAAAAAAGGGTGTGCAGGCCGAACTCGGAAACGTCGGCGTGCAATCATTGTAAGCAGCTTTGCAGAGCAGCAGGAGGCTGCGCTCCTACCTGCACCATGATGGCCATCCTCAGCGAGTCTTTGGCGATGTTCTCTTTGCATTTCTTGCACGAAGCTCGGCCGCTTTTGGCGTATTCTGCCCGGTACAGCAGGTCGTTCTGAGAGTCGGCCATGCCTGGTGAATATCGGAGACGAAAAGAAGAGTATTTTGGGGTGAAAAAAGAACTTTCTCCGGATGACAGGCAGTCACAACAACCAACACACTCTGGCCGAGAAGCGAAGCCCGCCAGTCCGCATGGCACGAAGAGAAGAGCTTGGAGAAGAGCGCTCACTCTGACAGTGTTCCTATAAGTCAGGATGTTGCGCAGAAAGAAAGTTACTTTTGTTGATTATACGTCAGAAAAAGCACATCAACAAAAGACCTATAGTTAATTTTCCAGTGTTTATTATGTGGTAATTACCATATAATAGGTTGCAGAGTTATTAGCTTTAATAATACACATTAGATTTAGATGTGTTTCTTAAAAGAGCATTCTTCATGTAAAACGCGGGGAAATGATGACATAAACACGTTGCCCAAACCCTGCATCAATATGGATTGATTTATTACTCCCTTAGCCTTCACCTAACATACTGTACCTCCGCATGGCACGGACTAGCTCCTCTTATTATTCTTATTAATGACAACATAAAACAACATCATGAACCTAAGACTTCTAATTTGCTCAAACAAACATAAAGGTATGTTTATTGACCTAGATATTGTGATTAAAAAAAGATAATCGAATATGTTTAACACAGTAAGGACTCTACTGTTATAATTTATACAATATTTTAAGGAAGAAGTTGTGCGTGAGAGGTTTTGTGCGTGATGGAACATGTGACCGTTTTCGTTTGTCATGCAGAGTGATATATCTTCCTTACCATTGAAGATCACTGGGCAGGTCTAGAAGAATACCCGCGATTGAAGCAGCCAGAAATAATCGAGTTCAGATAATTCGTTCTTCGGTTCTTCAGCGTAACCGCTGAAATCATTGACGCGCTGTTTGCATCGTCATAAACACGACTTTAAGATGGGAGCGTCATAATTTCAGGCAAGAAGGACATACATATGCTTGGAAAAATCAGTCTGCTGTTTTTTGTTTTTTTTGTCGTTTAATCACATCTGTAAAATGAGAGTAAATCAGTGAATTATTCAACATTTAAATGTATACCTTATTAATTAACATGTGTACACAAAGGTAATACATGTTTATTTTTATTTTTAACGACACACTTCAAGGTTGTTTTTGGCAAGTTTATTTCAACTGAACAGTTGCATGGAAATTCAAAATGAATTACTATGATATAATACTGTTTCATACAGTAACAAGTAGCTGCCCCCTAGTTTAGTAAAACTGCTCAAGTAAATTAAAACGAATACATTTTTCCTCAATTATTGGGAAAATACTGGCAATCTACTTTGGCTGCTGATATACAAATTCTTGCTTTGCAATCTAACCTTCATTCTCATTAAAAGCGTGAAATACTTTTTAATCATATTAATAGATAGACCACATAAGTAATGGCCATATTTAGTCTCTCTAAACACACGTTCATGTCAATTTCTTTGTCTCATTATTAGTCAGGACTAACTGTTTTAGGTTGACAAATATAACAATGCCTACATCAAAATATCCTTCAACATGTTGACCTTACAATGTTAATTTTAATCAGTAATTCATAAATAAATTCTCAGGTGTTTTCTTAATTTTAGCAAGTGAGTGAAACAGTAAACACAAAGTATCTGTAAAAATGTTGAGGAAAACTCTATATCAGCTCAAGTCATGGGTTGAAAACCATTGACAGAATGAAGTATACAGTCATATAAAACATAAAATGGTTATCAATACAGGCCATTGGACATCTATCAGAGGTTCACCTGGTTGTGATGAGGTATTCTGTTTTGGCTAAGTCTTGCTGGAGTACAGCAAAATACTTGAGTAAAAAAAGAACAAAACAAGACTATACAGTCTTAAGAAAATAATATGGCAGATGTTGAGATAGAAGTAGGTAGGAGAAGGACAGAGTCATGGATGGCTTGAGTGTATCCTCTGTGACGATCAGTCCTCCTTGGTATTAGCACTGAAGGGAACACGGCGTCAGAACAAACCCCCCGTTATTCTCTCTCATTCTCTCCTTCTGTCTTGCTTGGACGAGACCGAAAACAACTCCTGCCAGCGTCATCCGTCCTCCTGTCCTTCCTCCCATACGTCCATCGTTGGATGAAATGTTTGCCCTTTTACTGCGGATGGTGCTGATGAAATACGTCCTCACTTTCCCTTTACTCTCGCTCACCTGCAAAAACAGAATGACATCTGGAATCCATCACTGTTGTCAAAGACGAACAGGTGTGACTCCGTTGAACTGAAATAGGAACTTCAGATGTGATTATAGCCTTGCAGGTGGAATAAATAAAATTTTTGAAACTGTTAGTCATTGATTGACGCACCCCCTTGATGAAAATTTCTCCTCGCAGCTCTAAGACAAAACCCCACTCCGCCAGGATCCTCCGCGTGGCCTCCGGCACTTGAATGCGTCCACTCACACCCGTGCTGTCCATACGACTGGCCAAGTTCACCGTCGACCCCCAGATGTCGTACTGTGGCTTGGTGGCGCCGATGACCCCGGCCACCACAGGCCCGTGAGCGATGCCTGTGGAGATGGGAGGTGAGCTGCTATTTTTGCTTAAAGATAATCCACTGTGTCCTCCAAATGGTTTGAGTGTAACATGCAGGTGTGTAGAGGTCATGCCCTTTGTCACCTACCAACACGCAACTGGAAGTTCTTGGCTGAATGCCTGTTAATCTCTCTCAAGGTCTCTTGCATCGCCAGTGCGAACAGAACCAGCTCGCTCAGGTGGTTCCACTCTTCCATAGATGACTGGTAGAGCAAGACACATGTTGGGAAAACAACAAAACATCCATTTATTTGGCACATTACATTTGCTTGCTTTTTGTAACAGATTTTCCTTCCTTTAAAAATATTTTTGTGTATATTCGCAGGACTCTTCATATATTATTTTATTTATCCTAATGGAAACATTAACAGCCCATACGTGCCTCAGAACTATACTATGTTGCGTGTGTGCGGTCCAAAATAAGAAATGCATGAGTATAATTCATTTTGTTTTTATTCATATATTTGTTTATTCATTTTATTGTTTTTCCTTTAATGAGATCGTAAGTGACTGCAGCCTGTCCTAGCTGAACGTAGTGAGAGGGAGGCAACAGGTCCATATAGAGACAGAAAATTGACATACACATTCCCATTTAGTTGTAGCTAGAACAAACATAAGCTTCCACAAGAGTGAACCCAGCAAGTACTGGTCAGAGCACCTGTTTGTCCGGAGCTAAACCAGATGCAGCCATGTAACAGCTCCCGATGGTCTTGATCTTCTCCACATAGTGGAAATATGACTCCTCCAGTAGCTGTTAGAAATTCATCACATTTTAAACATAGAGTTAATCCTCAAGTGCAATTTTTCATTCAAGTATAATAGTTTAGTTTGCACTTAACTTTCATTTGGCATGTGCAAAACTTACTTCATCAAATCCAGCGATAATCTCATTGAGCAGTCGTAGACAGTCAACACCTTCGTGGTTGATCTCCATCTGCTCGAAGTATTCGTCAAACCCAGCAATGGATGCGAACATCACACCCACTTCATCGTAGGACTGAGAGTAGAGCTCCTGGAAAGATCAGAATAAATATTTCACTTCGGCTCAGTTTGAAATATAATCATTTCCATTATTATTATCAATATGTTCACATTTTTATGAATGTTTAGGCATGTTCTGTGAATGTTTTTTCCATGTATTATCGTAAATCTTGCTGATGTTTCATCACCCTGAATAAATTATTGGTTAATCATATTGTTCAGGTTTTTGACACCAACTATTTTCGGCATAGTTTTTATTTAGGAACTTAATTTTTTTGGAACAGCATATTTAAAAACACAAAGATATCACTTTTTTATATTTATCAAAATCATTTTCTTCTTTAATGTTATTCTTCCTTTATAAATAGTTTAAAAAATGTATACACATATATAAAAATGGAAAATGTAGTTAAAAAAAATCTAATGATGATCAGTTGAATTAAATACTAAATGAATATGCTTCAGAACCTCATCATTCTTGCTGCGCTCCAGGAAGTGTCGAGCCACATGCACCGGCAAAATGTTATGCAGCAGACATTCATTATGTTCTCGTAGGTCCCTCATGTCTTCCACTTCCTGCTGAGCCTGCAAACGCCACAGGAAGTCCAGTCTGGCAGTGGCCTCCCACTGCAATGTTCAGGACACAGTTAGAGCAGATCTCAAATTTACAGAGAAAAAAAACGACTTTAAAACAGTCACAGTACCTGTCGTCCGTTGTAGAAGACTGAAACTATAAACATTCCCATGAGAAGGATGGTGATTCCTTTCCTTCTGATGTAGTGCGACCTAATCCGGAGTGAAGATGTATGATATAATGTTTGTGCCGTCAGAACAAAATGTAGCTGCTGACCTCTGCGTCATATCGTATTGCGTCAGAGACAGGAAGGACAGGTGGATGAGGTAGGTGTAGAGCAGTACTGCCAGGAGCAACACCGCTAGCTTCAGCAGCGAGTTCAGACGGAGAAACACTGCACAGGTCACCATGGCGATCACACCACTCAGGACGAAGACCTGGTCGGTTGAATAAGCAAAGAAGACATGATGACTTCTGACAATATACCAACAATAACACAGGTAGAGAACATGTATGACTGAGCTCTTCAACAGTGAGCAAAGTTTCATTTTCATCAATCCCTTCTCGAAGGGATCCTTGCTTTAGTGCTCTTCACATCTGTTTACTTGCTGCGCTCATGGACAAATGTTCAGTCTAAAATGTAGCTAGCTTCAACAGCATCCTGTGCAGGTTAAAATCTAGATCTCATCAGACTTTACCTCGGGGTAGGAGCAGACACTCAGCGCCCTCGATGTTGACTCCGCCGTGGCTTTTCCAGCATCCATGTTCAAGTCTGAGATTATGCACCAAATCTGAGCATAACAAAAGAAGGAAATCAAGAAAGGAAATTGACCATCAAAACACTCCCTTATTTCCCATTAACCCCGGGTTGTATTATCTAATATAAACAAGCAGATAAAGGAGGTGAGACCAAACTTTCCCCCCTGATGTACTCCTTATTCTTCCGTCCTTTGAAGTCACTCCCCAAGACAACCTCAGTATCTTCATCTACGACTCGTCATCAAAGACTCGTCTAACTCTACTTTCTGTCTACTGAGCTCCTGACTCGAGACCAAACATCTTAGCAGTGACCTCTGCTGTCTTATAAAGCTTCCTTCTCAAACTAACTCCAGCCCTGTGACCCATCCCACCCGGCCTGTGCTCGCCCCGAAGCCTCCCTTTAAATGTTTAACCTCCCATGGTTTGACAGTCTTTAACTTGACACCAGCCATGTTTTCTATTTGCCTTCTTAGTGCTGTGAGTTCTCGTCTAACAATTTCAGTGCATGATGTCGTACCGTGTCCGTGCAGGCCAATGCAAAGTTGATGATTATGGCGGCGAGGGTGAGCATGGTGCGTGCGCTGTTGTTCTCGTGAATCCAGCAGCAGCACTGCTGCAGGGCCAGAGGGGCCCACTTGAACTCCTCCGCCAGAGCCAGCAGCAGCAACAACAAGTAGGCCAAGAGAAAGACTGCAAACTGGAAAACTGCAGGGAAAAACCTGCAATATAGATGTTTTATTCAGTTAAACCAGCTTATTTTAATGATATCTTGGAAGATGAAACGCTTGTTTGGTCTGAAAACCAAGAATGAAAGTCTAGGACTAGTACACAAATGGTGTCATGAGTCCATTTGATGCCATCAAGCTAAAGTAAGCCTTGTTCTTATTGGGGATTTACAGCAATAGGATTGGTCATGGAGAGAATGTATCCATCCACATCCCAAAGATTGCAGTTTTATTAGCCGATTTCCCAGTTGTGGGAGGATGTTAGACGTTATATTCATGTTCTGCCAAGGTTTTTTCTCGCTTCTGTACCTTCTTTTTAATCTCAATAACTCCAGTGATGTTGTTGTGGATAAAGCTCTGTTGACTTGGCTGGTCAATCGCTACTCTCCACTACTTTTAATCAACCCTAGCTGCTCTCATCCATCTGTGATGGTCACCCACTAATCCAGAGCAGCCGAACCGATGACATCTAATTAAAGAGGAACTCGAAGGACAGAATGTTGGAATGGTATCTCAGGAGCAGATGGAGGCTGACATGCTGCCCTACCTGGGCGCGGGGATCACCGCTTGGGCCGCCATGAGGAAGAGGAGCAGGATGAAGGAGCAGAACAAGTTGGAGTTGAACATTTCATCTCTCATCTGGGAAAACTGACAACAAAAGGATTTAGCACTTTAATATGTCAGTGAAGAGCCTCCTGAGCGTGTCAGTACCTTGTCCTCGATGTGCCTGTCCTTGAACACCAGTGTCAGTGGAGTGATGTGCTCCTGGTGCATCCGCTCGCTGCTTCTCACCTCAATAGCGTGTTTGATTCGTTTGTTTATTTCCCGGGAAGCAGACTGCCATATGTTTGGGA
The DNA here is from genome assembly GCF_027744825.2 of Synchiropus splendidus. Taxonomy (NCBI): domain Eukaryota; kingdom Metazoa; phylum Chordata; class Actinopteri; order Syngnathiformes; family Callionymidae; genus Synchiropus; species Synchiropus splendidus. Next base: position 7,283,243 of record NC_071345.1, on the reverse strand, counting down.
GTGAGCCATTTGTAAAGGAGGCCAGTATCTATAATTGTGAGAGATTTTTTTTAGCCGTTTTTCGAGCATGGATGACGCTACTGCAAAACCTACACTGTTCATATCAATAGCATTTCCAAAGGGGATTTCTGGACTCCAGCTGTGGCTGGTTTTCTTGTGCTTCGGAGCTTCAGGGTGGTCGTCTTTGTTGATTTCCTCATCAGGACAGATGAGGAAGGTGTCGATGTTGTGCCGCCTGAGGAACTCGTTGCGGTCCCCTCCATGACCCTCTTCAGTCTTGTAGATGCCACCGAGACAATTCAGAGTAGCTTTTGAGATGTGAATTCGCCTGGTATTTTTAAAAAACGGGGCAGATATGAGAATATACAGTATGAACCTTGTTTATTGAACGACTGATTTTTTTTTTTGACAAGACAAAAACGCTCACCCTGGTATCCCTCCGGCTTCCAGCATGTTAGCAATACCCACGTCCCATGACCAGACATCAAACTGCCACTTCTGCAAGCCCAGCACACCACAGAGCACGGAACCGGAGTGGATGCCGATCCTCATGTCCATGTCAAAGTTCAGCTGCTTCCTCACAGCTCTGGTGTGCAGAACATAACACGATGACTTTACTAAAGAGGTTACAGTCTAGATACTTAGCTAGCGTTAGGTATCTTCATCTCTATGACTTGGGAAGACATATGCAAGATGAGATAACCACAATCTTAAAAAATAAAGCAGCTCCAAAAATCCACCAACAAATAAGAGAATGAAGATTCAAACCATTTTTTGTAATCTGTAAGTTTCCCATCTATTTCAGTTATTTTCCATTTTCAATAGATACATGATTATATATTATTGTATGTGTATAATAATTTTAATTATGAATCATGTAAAAATCTAGATTAAAACAATAAATATTTTTAAAGTCCTAGATTTATTCAATTTTTTGCCTAAATAGATTTGTATGTCAAGTATCAATGGCGCTTAAGGTGGAAAGGTCAACATAAATACAAATAAAGCAACCAATGAAATGTTTTTCAAAACATTTTTTTTTTTTGAGATTGGAAGAAAAAAAATTCACCTGAGAGAAATTTGAAGGCTCGGTGAGTAATTCATTTTTATTCAGTATATGAGATGTGGAGCCCCAATATGATACTTTTAAGTATCATATTATGGTGTGACACAAATTGTGCTTCGGACATGTCAAACTTAAGTTAATAGTGGATGTGTTGGTATTGTCTTTTCATAATGGGCCTCCATTGCAAGAGGGTCCCTTAAAGTCATACTTTGCACAGTTGAAGCTCTTACCAAAATACTTGAATATATAACAGCTGGAGTAAAGGCCTTACCTGATGGTGTTGATCATCGCTAACCCCATCTCCACACAATGGCGAGCATGGGCGCGCTGAGGCTCAGGGACTCCAGAAACACAATAGTAGCAGTCTCCTAAAATTTTAATCCGCAGGCATTGATGTTCCTGCCATAGAAGAAGGACAAATAGTTTTACAGATGTGAAGTTAAGCACAGACTACACTCAAATGAAGAGATCATTCACCTCTGCCAGGTGGTCGAAGCGGCCAAAAAGCTCATTAAGGGTTCGGACCAATTCTTGAGCAGATAAGTTCATGGACAAGAGCGTGAAGCCCTTGATGTCTGCAAACAGGATGCTGTGAAAGGAAGTATATGAATCAGCTTTAATTTTAAAGTAAATCTCACGTCTAATACTCGCATCAAACCTGCAACCTCTACTCGCCTACCTGACATTTTTGTACTGATGAATATAAATCTTGTGGAATTCTTGCGGATTGAGTTCATCTTCCATTGAGCTCATGTCTGCAATCATCTCCAAGGCAACAAATCGTGGCAGGATTGAGAGAACCAGACGCTCCTAGGTGGAGAGAGGAAAAGCTTCTGTGTATGTCTGGACTGACTTATTTATGCATATTATTACTACATTACACTGTATAGTTGGATACTTTTAATGGGTCAAACTAGCTAGTCAGGAAAATTGTATCCAAAATGTTCAGACACCACTGTTAGATGTGTCCTTTTCTGCAAAGATAAATGGATGTTTTCTGGGATTACAGTTAATGTATGCAGTATTTATTCATGTGGAGAAGATAGACAGTATTGGATAAAGAATTTCGGTGACAAACACTGAGTAAATGAGGTCTAGGGGGATGTGCAAGCTAGGTTAAGGTGGAGAAGGATGCTGTGGGAAAGCCTTGTTGGAGATGCCCAAAGAAAATGAAGAGTGAAGTGTTGACCAACAGCCAAAAGTCATAGATTTGTTTCCTCTATGTCCTGCAATGCGTCTTGACAAATTTCCCCGCAAGGGGCATGATCCTAAACTTAGCCTCTTGTTGTGTGTAGAAAATAAATACATGACTGCTGATTGTTCTTGTACTGCCTCATGTACCTCCAAAAGTTTGAGTGAAACCTTCAAAAGACCAGTCAAGGCTTTGGTCAGGACTGTTTCCATAATTGGAATTTAACTGTGTTTAGCATCTCAGGTCCATTTTCTCTTGTCTACAAATCTACTCGGTGGTTTGCTCCTCACCTGTCGCTGGTTCTCTTGTTCTAGTTTGAGGCGCCCTTCAATGCAGCGCCTTGTTTCCAGGAACACCTGCCTCTGAGCGTGATCGGTCAGGTAGTGAATGAAAAATCCAGCTGTGTTCATACCCAGATAGAGCAGACTTTTGGCAACCACCTGCATCCCAAAAACAAAGCACTTAAGTATCCGAAGAAAGAAATATTAAGGTTTGAACCTCAGGACTCACCTTTCTTGTAAAAACAGCATCGTTGTAGTAGTAGGTGACTTCCACCAGCAGGTGCAACAGTGTGGTGAACGATCCAGCAAACATGGCCCACAGCAGAGGTAACGGCAACAAAGTGTAAGTGGCAAACAGTGTGAAGAGGACGTACCAGGATGGGTCTATTTCCAGTCCGTACACCAATCTACCCAGCACCTGCACTGTCTGGGACATCCAGCTTACCATGCCAGCATAACGAAGCCACCTTGGCGACATTAAGTCCTTACAGGTTAGTACAATGATGCACAGAGCAACGGCTAGAACCATGAAAATCCCAGTCATCGAGCAGCGGTAGGTATCCGTGACCTCCTCAGGAGCCAAGGCCAGGTACAGAACCAGGATGTGCAGCTTGGCCACCGCGTCGATCACATTGGTGACGGCTAAGGAGTTACGCCTTTGGTGCGAGGAGTACTGCTGGTAGAGTCTCTCCAGGTCTTTGGATTTAAAGGTGTGTCTTAGAGTCGGGATGTGAATGCCTCGTATGGTGCGGCCCCACTGCACGAAGAAGTCAGCGTCGCTGGCATAGTCAGCAAAATAACCCCCAACACTGTTGCGTGTGCTGGTGGAACCACGACTGTGAGATGGATGGATTCGAAATGAGGAGGAACGCCGTTTTGTCACTCCTCTTGAGGCCTTGCTTCTGATCTGTCGGTTGATCTCCTGCATGTACGCGTCAGTCACAAAGATTTTGCTGGCGGGCTCCACACCGACCTGTGTAGATGTCAAATTCATCACAGCAGTTGTTTTCGGTGGATGTTCCTGAATTGTCTCATGATCACTCACCTGGGCGTTTAACTCCTGCTGGATGATAATGTGTTTCACAGCGTTTTGCCACAGCATTTTTTTACGTCGAAGTCCCGGCGACAACGTCACTGGCAGGCAGGTTGGTTCATGCAGCTCCATCGGAGACATCTCCGTCGTCTCGGAAAAGGTCACCATGATGGCGACATGAGCTGAGCTCAGACGTTCGTCTCAGACCAGGAAACAGCTGGATCCAACACAGCGCGAGTGGTTAGTTTGAAGACTCAATCACCAGTGTTCATAAGTGGTTCCAACAACTGCTACTGTACAACGTCTTGCATAACTGAATCTCACATCCCTCTTGTTTGAAAGAGAGTGTTAGGGAGGAGAACGTGGGGGGCGCAAAAGGATTAGGTGGGGTAGTTAAATCTCTGGTGAACATCTCAATTGAAGCCAGATGAAATGTACTAATCTTGCCGTTGACAGTTGAGCACGGTTGTGGGCAATTGCAGTTGTTTTAGTAGTTGCATTATTAAATTATATATAGAAAATAAAATGAATCAGGAGTGAAAGAGACAAAATGTTTCAAATTAAAAGAACTGTTATGATTAAAAATCATTCATACATCAATGAGTAAGGTGGAAAATGAATTTGTACTTTTTTACTTCTTCCAAAAAAATGATCTCAGAAAAAAGCACACTTAATTGCTATTTAATATGATCAATAAAGGAAGGTAAATACAATCTTTATTCAAAAAATATCAATGAATATGAGGGAATATAAATCATAAAAAGGTTAATTATTCATTATATGAATGTGATGTAACATTAATTATTAGGTGAAAAAAACAACCAGAAAGAAATGATTTTGCGATCATTAATAAAATGTTTTTAACGTTGAAGAAATACACAGAAATATATTAACTAATAATAAAAGCTAATGGTGAAAGCAGACAGGTAACCGCACCTTTCCCAAGTCTGATTCAGCAGTTGAAGACAAGATTTCCTGAGCCTGCTGATCCAAACTGAGGAAAGAGGTCGCACATAACAGAATTTGTTTCATCTCCAAGAGCATCTCCAATTCACTTCATTGGGCAGGAATGCAACGTATTTGCTTGAAGAATGATCTTCTTCATTTGACAGTCGGTTAAACTGGTTTCACTGAAGAGCAGTCACTGAGCACCAACATCTGATTGCAACGTTATCATGGACTGTGTTGACAAACGGAATGAAAAGATTGGGAACAAAATGTGTCCTGTGGCAAAGAGCCATGCCCCACGTGCTGACACACAATGTATGCCAGAAGAAAGGCAGCTTTCCAACAAATTATCTGTGTGCCCGATTTAGACCTGAGCTGGTTAATGCCCGGAGTTAAACTCCTCCAGGTGGTTTGGGCTCCTGCTATTCCACACGCCCACCGTCCACACCGTCTAATATTCCTGCCAAACACCACCTTCAAAATCACTACTCATGAAAAACATAATCTCATGCTCTAATAATATAATGCGGTCAACGTTGAAAGTCAAAGGACATTGAGGTGAACTCACATGAAAACAAGCTGAAGTTCTCAGAAAACAAGTTTTGTTTTGCTGCTTTTCTCAACAACATTTGAAGTAGGAGCTTTTGCGGCTGCTGTTTTGGAGGGTAGCGATATATACTGTCAGATATTTACCTTGACTTGAGCTCTGGATTGAATACCTCAACCATCAGAAGCTTTGTTATGACGCGTGAGTTAGCCGTAATCTTTGGAAAACTCTTTGTCCATTCCTCATATTCCATAATTGTCCCCATGCTTGATTCTTCCATCATTTAAAAAAGTGAGAAAAGGCTCCACGAGAGGGATCCTTGAACATAATAAAAAGCAGTCGTCCAGGTTAACTCCAAAAAAAAAAAGCCTGAGGTATAGTCCAACCAAGATGGAGGAGGGTTGTTTTGGCTGAATTTCAGGACACCACCTGGACTCTTTTGAAATGAAGTCAATAATTGCCACGGAGCTGAACTGGAGCAGCGATGAGCGCAAAGAGGATTATTAGTAAGCAGCCGCTCCTACTAGCCTGTTAGGCTCAAGTCAGTGGAGGTAGAGTGACGCTGAGAATTTTATTAACACTCAGATGTATTTAACACTTCCAGATAGCTGGAAACACCTTCTGGTGCGACAAGCATGCAATGAATGATGTTTGGAACACAAAAAATGGAACCTAATTCACACCTTTTGGAGTTAATGCTATTGTTAAGATGGAGTTCATGTGTAAATGATGTAAACTTTGTTGCAGATAACAGATTGGTGTCACAAATATGGCATGTTTTGCAATTCTACTGTTATAATAAAACATCCACGACTTTTTGTGTGAGCAGGCCTCATTTATGTTGTGAAATTCACCATTCACCCACCACTGAATCCAAGCTACCGAGGGCAGGAGGCGGGGGCCACCCTGGACTGCACTCTATTCTTTCACAGGTCTCATATAGACAGATGACCACTGACAATTTAAAATTGTTATTTAGCTCTGTTAGTGTGTGAACCGTGGGAGGAAACCAGAGTGAAGAAGCTCTAGTCCAAGAGTTGCATCAGGCTGGAATCAAACCTACTGGTTCTTCCTTGTGCAAGGTTGTGCTTTATGTTTTCTCCTAGCGGCTGATGACTTGGATATGAATATATAAGACAACCATAACCGAGTTGTTAAGGCGGTTGTGCTTTATGTTTTCTCTTAGCGGGCTTATGACTTGGATATGAATATATAAGACAACCATAACCTTGTCGTTTCTGTTGTCAAATGAGGTCCATATTAATGTCTCATAAACAACTGAAATAGCAAGGCAGCATATAATAATGGTCATACTCTTGGTTTACTCTGCTCTTGCTAAAAATGATGGCGGTTAATATTAATAATAGAATAAAAGACTAGAGGAGAACTGATTCCATTGGCCGATAGCTGCATTAACACTGTGGTCTCTGTGCTCATAAGCTGGTTAAAGTTTTTCAGACATGCTTTGCTAATTGTGTCCAGGCATTGCACAAAGCTGCATCGGCTGATCTAATGTGTTCCCATCTGTCCCACCTTGAGCAAGTCGCTCAGACCTGGGCTGCTGATTACTGTGCTTCCTTAAATAGCAGCCAGCTTTAAGGCCATTAGCTCAGCCATAACTGATACCACACCAGCGGAGATCAATCACATGAGCAGCACGTGCCAAAGCCGTTTTTAATTAAATGGAACTGGAAAGTTAAAGGTAGCGTTTAGATGTTCCTTCTGTTTGAGTCCTCTTTTATGGCAGGTCTGTGCATACATCACTATCGTCCTGGTTGTTGGTATTAGGGCCGCCTGTGTTGACCATCCTGTAATTACAGGATTATTATATGTTCTTAAAGTAAACCAGCACAAGGCGCCGACCCTTCCGGCTACGTGCCTGCCAAGTGTTTCACTTATGCCGGACACGAGGATCTATTTGTGTAGTTGAAGTGTGTGTGACAGTGACCAGTGATTGTGAGCAAAGCACAAGACCAGGGTAAATTCTCTCAAGCAAAGAAAAATAAATACAATTCTTCTGGGACAAAGTGGCTGGTGACTAATGCAAGGATAGGGTGCTCGGTGAGGAATAGTTCTACTTTGTTATATTTTCCCCAAAACATGTCATGTCGTTTCGCAGTTCAAAATCATATGAGCTAATGATATGGACAGTTTTGAAAATAAGAATTCTGGTGAATAAATAGAAAGTCAAGTCAAGTACTCATCTATAGCGATCTTTGCTATGATTCAATTCCAATTTCATGGGCTTTGATGTATCACAAATACCACCAACTATAATGTGAATTCCTAAGGATCACATTTGAAACTGTGATATGAGATGACAAGGTGGCCGAGCGGTTAAGGCGATGGACTGCTAAAACATTTCACATGAAAGTTTCTGTTAACAAAGAGATTCACCAGGAGTGTATCACAAAATTTGTTTAGTTGAACTGTAAGCTACAAGCCATAATATGAATTCACAGGATCACACTGGAAACACAGTGTAAAAAGACAAGGTGTCCGAGCGGTTAAGGCGATGAACTGTTGAAACATTTCACATGAAAGTTTCTGTTAAGAAAGAGATTCACTAGGAGTGTATCACAAAATTTTAGTTGAACTGTAAGCTACAAGCCATAATATGAATTCACAGGATCACACTGGAAACACGGTGTAAAAAGACAAGGTGGCTGAGTGGTTAAGGCGATGGACTGCTAATCCATTGGGCTCTGCATGCATGGGTTTGAATCCCATCCTTCTTGAATGCATACATACATACATACATATGAATGCATATGTAAGCTTAATGGTCCATAAACTAATTTTAATATATACTGATGCAGGTGGACATCATTCATCTTGGTAAAACAAACAACAAAAAGTTATTTCATTTTTAATAGTTTGTGAGTGGTTAAGGTGCCGGACCGCTCATCCATGGATGGGTTCGAATCCCACCCTTGTCACTTCAATTGTTTCAATTTGATGTTGTATATGTCCTTCCCTGACTGAAATTCAGAGGGCTAATTTTGTATACATAATCTATTATTAGTATTTTGGTATGAAATCTATTATAGTCCCATTGAATTAACTGGAAAGACACAGAACAGGATAAGGTTGGTTATAGAATTATAATGCGTGAAGAGAACATGAGACACATCATATACTTTACCGAAGCTACGTAATTTACCGTTTATGTTTTCTCATCATTTGAGATTTTTAATATGATATCAAGCACTTCCTAATATTACCGCCACAAAAAAGAAAGATAAATTAAAAACATTATCTTGTCAAAGACAAGTCTGGATATTATTATTATCATGTTAACTAATGTAATAAATAAAAACAACAGCAGCAATGACGATAATAATAATAATAATAATAATAATAATAATAATTTCCGTATTTACTGTTCCTCCCAAAACTTGTGACACTGACAAGTCTCGTATGGTGAAGCATCCCTGGCGGCTGATTCATAGAGTCGGACTTAAACAGCCGGTGACTTGAGAATAAGAAACGGTGGCTTTGTCGCAAACGTGTTGATATGAATTCATCTCTATGAGTGCCTAATGGTTATTAATAACTACGTACATGCTCGACAGTCGGGAGGCTGGGTGTTCTTCGTTATATGGTGAGTAACGCTTTTAAAGCAGTGGAGCTGAAGGGTTTCCCCAAGTGCTGCTGCTATGTTGTTAGCTTAGCCGCTAGTCGCCTGGATGGTGTTGCTTTAATTTTACGTGAAATAACACGGCCTGTACTGTTATGATAGAGAATGAACATTGTTTTGTGTTGGTGATAATTAATAATTCGCCGTGAACACATGTTTTGTTCACGGACTTCTGACAAGCTGACAGTGATGGAACATACGCTAAAATATTCAACTTTTGATCATGTTAAAGGAATAATTACTCATGTACAATTAAACTGGAACGATATCGATGTGGTAGGGACGTTCATAAGCAAAATTCTGAGGGATACACGCTGATTTGTGTTTCGACTTCCGCAGGCCGCAGATGATCCTGGGGTTTTCCTGATTGACGAGTGTAGGTTTCAGGGTCGCGCGTCACCCTGCCTTAAAACTCTGTGGACCTGAATGAAACTACACCCTCTAGTGGCTGATATCCAACATGACGGGTAGGTGTGAAAAAGTTCGCAGACATCCAATTTCCGTTGTGGTCGTAAGAGCCTGAGAGTGGCCCTAATAATGTTTGTTTGGTTCGTTTTTTCTCCGCCCTGGAGTGAAATGTCGGATATTAAGGCAGTAATCGATTTGTGTGTTGTTCTAAACTGAAAAAGGAGACATTTTTGCCTGAAAATGTTATGCACGACCAGTTCTGGAAAAATCCTAACATGGTTTTTTATTGCACCAAATTCCTTGAATATCAAGCCCACAAACTGAAAGGTTATCGTGTGATTCTCTTGTTCCCTGCTTCCTTCTGCCCTCCTCTTTGTGTGTCCTCTTGACCCAGAGTGGATAGAGGGATGCATTGTGTTGTCGGATGGATATTAATGAGAGTGAGAGGTTCGCGCACTGAGACCAGTTCAGCTATTGAAGGACACATCGCTAATCTCCACATAATACGGTCAACCTGTCTTATGTACTAATATGAATTACTAACCTCAAGTGCAACTGCTCTGCAAGGATTATTCGCTGGTTTTGACTTTCCAGAGGAGCAGCACTTAAGGGACATACGTTTTTTTTTATTTATTCTGTTTTTTTTTGTTTTGGGGACTCATCTATGGTGAAGTAGAGCAGGTTGGAACAGTTTGAAACATATTCATGTGAGCTTGTTTAGATTCTATTTCAACGTATCTGATAATTGCTGTAGGTTTTTATTTATGTGGTTCTGTAGCTTGTTGCTTTAAAGATTGGTAGTTGTTGCTTTTAGTGTGTTTGTCATGCCCTTGCCTGCACCCGATGTCCCGGCCTCTCAGAGGTTGGCACTGGATTGTCGCACCCTGTTGGACCATCGTGTTGGCAAGGGTAAGTGACAATACAACCTCTGTTCAGCCTGTGGCACTTGTCAATGAGCTTAATTGTTGTGCTAATAAGAGACACAGTTTTAGTAATGTTTTTGCAGCGTGATTTGTAAATGCAGTAAAGTTAGATTTGCTTTAGTTTTCTCTTAATACTCGGAACAGCATTATGTATTCCTATTAAATCGGGATTGAGCTGTGTGTTGGTGTATTGTGCTTTTGTTGTCCCATATACCTGGGACACGCGTCATCACCATTTAAACCATTTTTATTATCAATGTTAGCGTTGGAAAATAATTTAACTATTATTGCAGAAGATATTCGGTTAGAAATCATTTGATACGAGAAATTATTCTGAGAAGTTGTTGTACATAATCCATCTCACTTTATTAAAATGTTCCATCAATTAATATATTTTAATCTTAAAATAAAAACAAAAGAAAGCAATTTTTAGCTACTATCTTTATTGCCATGTATATAATTTATTTCAAATCTCCCTGAAAGTGTTTCTGATGTATCATAAATGCACTGCAGAAGTCTCGATGATGCTCATGGTGAAGTAAAGGTTGAGAGAGAGAAGGTTGGATCGAAGGTCTTTCCTCCTCTATCCTCGTTTTCTCAGCATTCGATTCCTTGCAACTGTGAAATGTGATTAAAACGTGTGCAGTAACCACAGCTACATGTGAAACCTTCACTACATCTTTGAGGACAAACCAAGACAAACGGCAAAATCCAAGGTCATCACGGCACGCTCGCTCTGACGTTGCCTGTCAGCTGCGCTTTGCGTGTATGTTGCTGTGTGTGTGTGTGTCTGCGCAGTGGGGGGAGCGAGAGAGTGAGAGTGTATGTGTGTGTGTGTGTGTGTAATTCATTGCATCAAGCTAGCCTCTGCACCAATCACGGTGCGCATTCATCTGCCTTCAGCTCCGAGCACACGTGCAGGCATTTATTCCAGTGTGAGCAGAGTGTGTGTTTGCGGTGCTTATTGGCACAGCAGCATGTCTCTATGAGTGGCTGAGCCTTTAGGGGAAACATAAGCATCTGTAGTGAGAGCCTCCAACATCACGATCGATGTACGGTAAGGACAACAATCAGTCTTCAGATTTTAAGCATGTCTGTGTGTACATTTTTTTCTGGGCTAATTTAAGAATGTGAGTGGTTTAAGGCATCCAGTACCGAGCCAGTTTTGCTACATTCTACAACCATGCTTCCTCAGAAAGAGGCGGTCACTTCCCGTAGAAGCACATTAGTGAGAGGACTGTGTTGTCTCTGGTGAGGCTTCAGCACTATTTTGGAACGGAACAGCCATTTGGAAATGTTTATTTTCGGTAAAGTGAGCAATTTTTGTCTTTCAGGCCTCATTCTTATATTTCTTTTCCTCGATCTTGGGAATTAATTCCTCTGCTCTTAAAGGATTCTTGTAAATAGGCTTGTTGTGTTCTGGACTAGTAGGTTAATATAGCCACTTGCCAGAAATGTCTTAGATACTCCCATTTACTTATATGAGATACAGAGACCTGATGGCTTCAACTTCATTTTGTTGTTTTATTAAATGTGTTGAAATCATAGCGCCATCCACTGTGTGAATTGTACACAAAACCATGTGACATTATGTGTGCATTCCAATCCTGTCAACAGTTCCACTATTCAGTTAAAAATATTTCAGTCAGGGTTAAAAATATAGCTAAATATCATGTATAATGTTTTTACAGTTGTTTTTATTAATATGGACAAAATATTTTTGCATTCTTACTATAAACCAAAACCTTCAATTCAATTGTTGTCTCTCAAATACCCAAAGCTGTCAATATAAGTTGCCTCAATATGCTCTGTGATGGACTGTTGGGGGTATTGCCACTCAGAATTTCTAAACAAATTTGCATTGTTAAGTAGTTTTCAACGTTTTCAATCCATCAGCTTCATTTGTTTACTAGCAACCGACAGAATAATTGTCTTTACATAATGTTTTACTCCAGGCCAAGTTTTCCTGATAAACCAGTGTCAATGGTCGCTTCAGGTGCCTTCTTTAAGCAAGAGGGGGAGGGCTCAACCTGGGATTTGTATTGACGCAGGAGCATGTTAAAACCGTCCAATTCCCCTTATCCACCGGAAAACAAACGGCAGTAGGTGACTAAATGATTGCCGTCTTCATTGTGCAAAAGTGCAGTGCCAGGTTCCCTGCCCTGTCGAGAATTCCCTGGGGAATATTCTGCCGTTAACAGTGCCAATGGTTTTACTGGGACATTGATTGATGGCACGTCGATTTACTCTAATTAAAAATGCACTAAGCTTGGCTCTGAGTTTAGAGACTATTGATGGGCAAACATTCGAGGTTGTTAGGTAATGAATTGTTGTTTCCCTTGACAACAAAGCTCCAATCTGATAGTGATTCATAGCATGGTGCATCGCTCATGGCACAGGGATTTGGTGGCTGTTTTGTCTGCACATTAGCGTGGCGGTCACGTTACTCCTGCCATGTCGTATGCCACTTTACAGCATTGAATATGTGCTGCTAAGCTGACTTTTAAGTGCAAGGATTAAATGATGATAGACGTGCAGATGTGTATGGATGAGAACAGCTACTTTGTTACATATAGTGCTGAATTGATATGTTGCAGACTGTAACATTAGATTTATGCCTGATGCCCAAGGCTCCATGGCTTCAGATTTCTACATTTAGAGCTTGAAGAACAGTCAACTCGACTGAGGTGTTTCAATTCAGAGGTTTCATATATAGCCAAGACAATCATGGAATCTGATCTTGAGCTCGAATAGCACGAATAATAAGTATGACTCCTTTTTAATATAATTTATGGTATAAATCTCTCAAATGTTATGGCTTTGATTCTCCCACCATACTGTTGAAGCAAACATGTATTTATTTAAGTCTGATCACCTCGGACCTCTCTCACTATTATACGACCATCTCCTCTATGGATGTGTGTTTTGCAAAACAAATGAACATGTTTACATGCGCTGTTGAAACAGCAGCTTGTTATTCATATTTCACACCTTGTCCGCATTCTCTATCAATTTTCCAATTATCATTCGTCACGATCTGTGTCTCCCCTCCGCTTTGTGCGCAGATATAAAAATAGCAGACTTTGGTTGGTGTTCCCCCTCTTCCTCTTATGTAATGTAGCCCCTGACTTGCTTCATGAGAAGTGCACTTTGCTCAGGTGGTATCTTGTTTACGCTAATTATATGAGTGAGTGAGTTAATGTGTTTTTTTTTGTTTTTTGCATGAGGTCACATCATAGCAGTTGTCCCTCACTGAGGAAGAAGCCTCTGCAAACACAGATCCTGGATGTGTTAAATATTCACTTGACTGGCTTTCCAAACTATATTTACTCTCCCCTGCCAGCCTTGGGACTTGGATGTTGGCTTAAGGACATGATACCATTATGCAGCAATATTCTTATCACTGCCTTGTGACTTCATTATATATATATATTAATATATAGATATATAATATTGCAGGCGCTCTTAAAAACAGGAACAGTTGCATTTATATATGAATAGACAATATCAAAGATGCTTAATGGCATATGGATTTTGACAGTTGGGAAACTCGAAAATTCTTCATGGCTTCTTGGGTGATAATAGTCATAGAGTTATTACCATTAAATTATCCACCATTGAATGATTTAGTTCTGTATTAGTTTATCATTTGCATGCAGCGGCACCGTGTTTGTGTGTGGGTTTGTGATTAAAACGGTGCTTGAGTTTCAGTGTGCAGCCCCTAAATATGCTGGCAGCTCGCAGCACAGTGTGGGCGGATGTCGTGAGACCCCTTGTTAGGTGTTTTCCATCACAAACATAATACTTATCCTCCTACCTATCCTTGTCACTTCTTACATCAACACCCACAATTGTGGTCTCTATTTTCCGGCCTGTATTTTTTTGTGTCCCAGTATTGGTGGCTCTCATTCTAAGGAAGATGATGATGTCTTAAAAATAATCAGATTCAAAACATACATTCCTAGTGACACACAAAACGTGTTATTAAAAATGTATTGCCAGATAACTAATCTTTTCTAATCTAACTCAAATGATATTTGCATCGTCATCTTCCATTGGATTTTGACTGATGAATTGATGGCCATACTGAAGAACCTCTCAGCTTTGTGACTCACAACCTCCCCCATCACACTTACATCCCTTCCTTTTGCTCAAGGGGCCATTTCTCCTGGTGTCCACACGTAAGGACAAGCTTTTTCATTTTCATCTTTGACTCCAGCTCACTGGCCCCAGGCCAGCATAGCAGGGATGAGTGCAGAGTCTTCATTAGTGTTTGAAGTGATGGAGTGAAGAATAGGTGATCTATAAATAGACCCATAGCTTTCAGTGATAGATCATACACCCTTAAAACACAGCAATCACTAAGAAATTCCTCCCTCCTCTGTGAAGACCTTTTTCTGTCATCAGAAGCCATAAGGTCACAGGTTTTTTATGCATTTAATTTGTCTTTATCTCTTCAAACATAAGTGTTTTTCTGTGACGAGCTGAGACTGTTTTCTTTTTGCCATCTTTACAATCATGTGGGTTACTCCCAGTAACTTGTTTGGATTTAAATACCAAGCTTCTTCATGTGAGGAGAAAAGGGAAGCAAAGGCTATTTTTGTTTACCATCCTCTGGAGTTGTTCATAAAGCCTGCTGTCTCAACAAACAGACCGCGTTTCAATTTTCTTGTATTATGTTCTCCCAAATTCCTGCTCCAACAAGACTTTATGTAAAGGCAGCTATTTCTGGGTATTTTATAGTGACCCTCTTTTCCTTATCCTCTCCGGGACCCTTTATGACTCACCACTGCTGAATGTCCTCAGCCAATCAAAACCAAGCAATCAGCTATTGCCTCACAACTCTTCAAGGCTTCTCTTGAGTGCATTGATGGAAACCGAGACAATCCGTGTGTGTGTTTGTGTGGTGGTATTGTTTTGGCCTGTTTTCCTTGTGACCACATTCCTCCTGTAATCTTTCCAACTTCAAACAGCCTTCTGCACAATAGCTCCTGTTAGGTCATGTGACAGAGCTGATGTTATACAACACAGTGGGACTCTGTTGTGTCAACTATGTTTTTGTTTTGCTCACTTTCTTAATAATCTTTGTTGGCTCTCAAATCATGCTGTGTGGCTAATGTTTGATGCATAAAGCAACTACTGTTCCATAACCAAGTGATATGTTTGGCATTTGTAGTTACTTGCAACTCTTATTGACTCTGAAAACACATTTGTGAGTGCTCAAATATTTCTCTGCGTCTCAAACATTTCTGTTTATAACGCAGACTAGACACAATAGTATCACTGTCAGAATATGCTTTGTCACATTATGCTGGTTTTGACAGGAGGCACAGTGAAGAATCATTCTCCCGCTTTCATTTGTGGCTTGATTCCTAAAAGGAGAAAAGTTAAAGCTTAACAAATCCTTTTGTAAGGAATTAATTTGTCTGGTGAAGACATGAGGTAGATGGGTACATTTTTTTGTTATTCTCAGCAGAATTATCACAGTGTAGTTGTCGGGAAGTTGTTCGGAGACCATAATAATGGAGCGATTTGTGAGACTTCTCTTTCTGTACAGCATAACTGAGAATCTATATTGAATTTTCTGGTTAACACACAAAAGTTGAATTTGATATTTTCAGTTTACAGTTATTCCTGACAACTGCTTTTGTATTCCTTAGGGGTCTGTGGCTGCTGTGGGGCGCTCCGGCCTCGGTATAAGAGGCTGGTGGACAACATCTTCCCAGAAGATCCCGAGGTAAGACACAATACTCAGAAGATTGTTTGGTAAACACTGGAACTTGTTGGATAATTTCGAAACATGGGGCATCAAAGATTAGTTTCACTAACACACTGAGTCTACGACGCTTTGACGCTTAATTTCCTCAAACACATGAGTGAAATTGACTTGTAGTGTGTTGAATTTCGAACCTCCTCCGTGTCATCTGCCTTCACACTCTTCATGTCCAACTGCAGGTTATATTGGAGCTCTCATGTTTTAGAATTTGATGCCGATGACTCATGAACAGAGTTGGCTGCGGAAGCTTTTCATCTGTGCTTCTGTTCAACTGCAGTAACCCACTTTAGCCGTCAGATCTTCTGCCAAATCTGAAGTACTTCTTTTTGACTTTGAATTCCCAAAATAAGAATTTCTCTGCTTGAACGACTGTCATTGGAAGTGTAACTAACATTGGTGTGGAGTCTTGGGAATCGTGTAACTGTTACTTCATAATTAATGTGGTGTTTCACAGTATTTAAACTTCAACATATATATGTATGAGAAAACAAGATGACAAAGGCATCTCTCTGCTTTTTCCTTATGTAGAACCTTTCTGTCAATAAATGTCAAGAGTGAGACCTAATCTACACATGTGAGAAGCAGGTCACGGGAAGGGGAAAAGCGGAGGAGTAGTCTTTGATCTAATTTTGCTTTACCAATGTGGGTTATCGTTCTAATTTAAGTTTAGTTAAAGTAAGTTTGCAATGTATAAGAACACTGAAATGAACATTCATTTACTGAGTATCTTCCACACTAAAAAGTGGTTGAGGGATCCAGAATTTAAATTCTAGTCATTTGACCAGTCCAATGTTTTTCTCTCTCTGTCACCTGCCAGGATGGACTGGTGAAGGCCAACATGGAGAAGCTGACATTCTACGCTCTGTCAGCTCCAGAGAAACTGGACCGGATCGGAGCGTACCTGTCTGAGAGGTTGTCAAGGGATGTTGCTCGGCACAGATATGGGTAGGCACGACCCACAGGTTGCCATTTATAAAACAATATGTGCGTCTTCTTTGAACTGTGATGATAGACTGTCTCGCTTTTGCCAAAAAAAGTGTCTTAAAATTTTTCTCATAAATATATCATGACGCTTTGGTAACCACAGACATCCTAATTAATATTCTACCCTACAACTGTCTGCCTAATTCAGATATATGATTCCTGCTGCTTCACGCATTCTGCATTTAACAAACAGACCAGTTTAGTCTTGTGACATTGACAGATTTTGTTCTGTCTTCTCCCCATCACTCAGATATGTGTGCATCGCCATGGAAGCTCTGGACCAGCTGCTGATGGCCTGTCACTGTCAGAGTATCAACCTTTTTGTGGAGAGTTTTTTGAAGATGGTGCGGAAGTTGCTTGAGTCGGACAAACCCAGTTTGCAGATCCTTGGAACCAACTCGGTAAGTAGCAGTGTTTTATTTTCTATTTCTTGCCTCCGAAATATTATTTGACTGAAAATTGGAATTAGTAGTCATTATCTCCCAACTACTCCTGAACCTTTTTTGAAGTATTTGGGCAAAAATAGAGACAAGAGTTAACATGCCCTTTGACATTTAATTTTCATTTTCATTTGGAGGCAGGGTATCTGAAGCTTCAACAAAAGACTTCTGTCTGAATCTTTTCTATTCGCATAATTAGTTTGAGTTTTCTATCTCGAGTAGTCATTAAAGACTCCTTTTTATAGCACCAATGTCTACAAATTCTAAGGTGAAACTTAGTGAAAGGCAAAGAAGTAACCTGCTCTGTATTCAATGGGTGTCTTTCTGGGTCCTCAGACTTCATCCATTGTGTACTTGGGTACTAATAGAAGAGAGCTTTCTAAAACACAGGTTCATTAGGGTCTTCAAAGGTGACTACTACCATCTTCTTTTTCCATTCTTCTCTTGCATTCCCGAAACTGATGGCTCAATTAAGTTTCTCCAGGAAGGCAGATATTTAGAGAATAAACAGGCCCAAAATCTTAGTCGGAGTAGAGTGAGTGACTGATGTGGAAAGCAGCTATCAGTGCTGCCGGCAGGGTCAGCAGGGGATGCATAAAGGGAATCAGATTAGCTGCAGAGCACGTTGGCAAAGCTCAGCTGTCGTCCACACAGATTGTCAAGACACGCATCTTGCTCATAATCTTTCTGCTGTCAGTCTCTCAAGCACATGGGTGTGTATGTTGAACAGATGTAGCTGCTAATCTGTTGATAATGCATGTTGTTGGGAATATTTGGAGGAATTGATTAGTGCTGTTCTTATTGTTCACTTATTTGAGAAACACTTGGTCCAAGCGTCACCTCAGGTATACTTTCTTTCTTGAGTCTGTCCTGTTAATGTGCTCAGTGTGGGTCCACTTTGAAGCTGACCTGTGACAGTGAGAGGTGAAAGGTGAGGATTAGACAGTTTATCACTGCAAGACTGTCACTGCCATCCTCTAAGCTCAACTGTACAGACAAGTATTTCTCTCAACATGCCACTACTTCTCTGGATGCGTTTATGGTCTAAAGGTTTGGGGCACAGCTGCATAGCACTTCTGCAAATTGAACCCACACTTGAGTGTAGAAGGAATGAGTTTCTGCTGCTGAAGTGCACGACCCGCCCTCCAGTGTGGAAGTCTCAAGAAGTAGTTGCGATGAAATTTCCAGTATCACCTCTCTGGTTCTCGCCTGCAGGGCTAAGCGAGAGTACAACTTTTTAATCAGTCTTTTCAGTCACACCCTGTCAGAGATTGTGAGGCTGCTGCACCAATGAAGATAGCTGTTGTCACCACAGAGTCAAAAATCTGCCCTCATGACTCCAGATGAGAAAGTCACATTTCACTTTTTCTCACAGAACATTGTGAAGTCCAGACACATTGACTAGAAGAACTAAAGTACCTCTTAGACTCCATAATATCGATGTCCCGCATCAGTCTAGGTAGATCCTAATGACTTGGACAAGATTATTCGTTCTCTGCTGTGGCCTGGAGCTGCTCCCTCTGGCACTTGTCCAGGAAATCTTAACCGTCCTTCACACCGGCCCTGTTCTGGATTCATTTAATTAACTTGCTGATGGAGCACTTCACTTACATTTATTGCATTTTTTCACGACTTTTCACTCCTTTTTGATTATCAGTTACTTCTGTCTTTTGGTATGGAAACCTGCAGAGCATGGTACTACATCAGGTTCAATCTGGCTTGCCAAACAAAACCATTTATAATGCATTAATTGGGCAGTTGGTGAAACAAGCTGTCAGGATGTTTAAGTGGTGACATTTCTGGCTCAGTAGGAGGGCACCCCGACTGCTCTATGCCTTTCACTCCTAATGAGTTGTACAGTGCAGTTTGACATTAATCAAAGGATACGCACCATAGAATTTGATTTTTAATAGAATTAGCCCAAATGAATTCGCAAAACACCACAAGGTCTGTGTTTGTGTAATTCTCATTAATGTGTTCGAACTTTGAAAGTACTTTAAATGACTATTAATGATACACATTTTACATTAGTTATTCAGATGCACTGTGCCATTGCACCACCAGTTATATCAATCCTTTAGTTTTTGTATAAAGGATGTTGCAGAGTCCGAAAAAGGTTTATTGCCTCTATTGTAAAATGAAAAGGGATTTCTTTTTTTGTGTTGGATAACAGTAATGTAGAATATAACATAATAAAATATGTGACCGATGTGAAAGGGTGCAGGTGCTAGAACTGTAAAGAGCAGCAGCATTAGTGCAGTGTTCATTTTTCCTGCGGTGTGATGCCTGATTTCATTCGAGGACAGACTTCTGTCCTCCTGATAAGATTCATTGCCCTGTCTGTTTCTCCTGCAGTTTGTGAAGTTTGCCAACATTGAGGAGGATACGCCCTCGTACCACCGTAGCTACGACTTCTTTGTGTCACGCTTCAGTGAGATGTGCCACTCTGGCTACGAAGACCCAGACGTCCGCACCAAGTGAGTGGATAGAGGCAAATGTTGAATGTCTGAATATTCATTCTCAGCTTCTTCTGTTTATTTTAAGATCACCACTGACCTTTTCATCCTCTTGATCAAAACTTAAACCTCCCTGCATTTATCAACAGCTGAAAATAGACAAAATGGCTTGTTTAAAAATAATCCAGACAGTTGGTGATGCAGACGATGAAGAGAGTCAGACGGCCTTTAATCATCTATTTATAGATTCGGTTATGTAATTGTGTCTGTTGCTCTAGGATCAGGATGGCAGGTATCAAGGGTCTCCAAGGGGTAGTGAGGAAGACAGTGAATGATGAGCTTCAGGCCAATATTTGGGACCCTCAGCACATGGACAAGATCGTGCCCTCGCTGCTCTTCAACCTGCAAAGTGGAGAGCGCACAGAGAGGTAGGTGTAATTTGCCTTGTAATGCTATTTCTCTGGACATTCAACACACAATCTTAAGTAGTAAATGCATTGAGCTGCACTTAAGGTTCTCCGATGTGTACTTACCAGTCATTAGATATCATTAACAGACTAGATGCTGCCTGGATTATTTCTAGATGATATAATCACAATATCAAATGTCACTTCCTCAACATATCGGCTTCTTTAATTTACCTTTTGTCCTTCTCTGCTTGTGTGTTGCTAGGCACTAGCATGCATTCATTCAGATTTTTATAGTCATCACAGAGTAGCTTAACAATTAGTCAACTTGTCACCATAAGACATGCTTATGGGTCGACAAATATGGCTCATTGTCTCGTTGTAGTGTTGTAAATTGCAATAGTTTGTATTTAAACTTCACATTTTAATTGCTCAAAATGTGTTTCAAAAGGTACATTTGGGAATGGTTGCACTTCACTTAAGTCTTCGATCAGCCTGTTGTGAAATGTTGCCATACTTTAGTCGTTCCGATTGGGTTCCGATTCCCAAAGTTAAATTGCATGTTGGTGGAAAACAGTCCACTGACATTAGGACTTGAACAACAACTGCCTGCAATTTAGTCGTTCATTATTAATGACAGTGTCGACAAGTTGTTGCAGCCCATCCTCAAATTAAATGTTGATGCAAGTTTTACGGTTCCTGATGTCCGTATACATGATTTTGGCTCTTTGTGAATGCAGGATGGGTTTTTGGGTGATTGACAAAATGCATGTTATTCTGCACTGAAATGGACTTTGGCTGATGTGAAGGTTAAGTCATTAGACGGGTAAGATGAGCAGACGCACAGAGCATCCTTCTGGACCGCGAGACCTTCCCTGCTGTGAGTGCCTGGACTCCCCACATTGGCTGCAATAAAATCCACAGCAGTTAGTAGGGACTAATTAAAGTCACAGATGGTGTCTCTTCCCTGCATTTGGTGTAGATGACTCAGTGAGAGCATCTTCATCCTCTGATTCTGGCCTGCAGTGGTTAGTGCAGACCCAGTAAGGCAGTGAGTTGAATTGAATGGTGACTTGAAATATTGAAATAACCCATAACCCGTTCGCCTGGTCCAGATATGCTTTCATAGAAATTGAGTACTATCCATTACCACAAAGCATTTGCTGACGGCTCATGTTTGTCTGCTGTCTGGTGGATGAAATGAGAGTATTACATTCACTGTTTTTCCCACAGCCCATACATTAGGAGCTTTCTTACAGCAGGCTCACTGAGAGGTCCTTTCCAAAAGTCACATTCACTCTTTATCCTTCTGTGCTGCGACAGCAGTCAAGATGAAACACACGTTTAATAAATAATGAAATCAGTGGCGGACCACCCAAGGCCACTCGTGCACAGGATAGAGTTGCGCAGTTAGTTTAAAACATACATGAGAACAAAGGGAGACCCGGTCTGTGTGCTGTTGGACCCCTGGGAACCTTCTTATGGGCAGATGTGAGATAAACGCAGAACACTGGAACTGCAGCAAGAATGTCTCTAGAGAACGACTGCAGTGACACAGCAGCGTTTTTGTGCCTGAAATGGACCTTTTGTAGGAATATTTGTGCCAATGAAATTGACTCTGTTCTCACCCTTCCTCCACCCTCCCCATGTGCCCTCTACTCCCTCTCTCTGCTGTCACCTCCTCCCTCCTCTCCCGTACTTTTCTGCCTCTCCTCACCTGCATTGCTTCCCCTCCAGCCGCTCCCCGTCACCGCTGCAGGCGTCGGAGAAGGAGAAAGAAAGCCCCATTGAACTGACGGAGCGCTGTTTCAGGGAGCTGCTGGGACGAGCTGCCTACGGAAACATCAAGAATGCTGTCACACCTGTACTCATGTGAGAAAGCCTTCTAATATATTTCATTGTCATTTGATGCACTTGTTCACATTTTCTCGAAAGCTTTTCCATGTGTGGGACTCATCTCTGTCCATGATTGGTTATTCTCTTTACGTGATCCCAACAATGCTTGTTCATTGATCATATGCGAGCATTCGAATGTCATGATGCAACCTTACAAGGTCACTAGAAAATATACTAGCAGCTCTATAGTGACAAGGCTTCGGTCAGTGTCTGCACGTCACTGATTTAAGTAATTTCATTAATTTAAAGTGAAATCAAGTTTGTATCTCCATGTCCGTTGACAGAATTTGACTTAAACAATACCCTTCAAAGCTGCTGTCAAAATACTGTCCCTTAGTAAAATGTCTTCAACATTTAAATCAGTTATAAACCAACCTTAACCAGTTTCCCCATAATAATTCCGTTGGAGAGCAGCTGCATTCGCATCCATATTTTGGGAACCCTTATACGCACCAGTCATTTATCTCCATTTGTTCCTTCCACATAGGCTACTACAACCGTTCAATAGTAATTATCAAGTTCAAATATTGATTGGTGGGCACTGGTATTTGGCAGACCTTAATATTGACTACCTGTTTGTATTAAGTAAGATTAATGTGTTCAAGAATATGAATTATTGTTCTATTAAGTGGATTAGTCGGATGGCGTTGCCGTGGTTATCAAGTAACCCGTCTGCTCTGCTTTCCCCAAAACTCAGCAAATGATTCAGAATGCAAAAATATGTTGCTGATTCTACCACTGGAATAAAATAATTTAAATATTGCAGATACAATACTGAATGGAAGAGTTACTCTTCAACTTCACACTGACACCCTGACCCTATCTTTTGACTTCAGCGTGTCAAAACCTTTTAGTCTGAGCCAAGACTCTACCTTCACTCAAGTGTTTCCTTTTTCTGCTCACTCAGCACTTGTCCTGTGTAATTACGTGTTCTGACACTCTCCGTGGTGCTGTTTTCCGGCAGGCACTTAGATAACCACTCTCTATGGCAGGGAAAGACCTTTGCAGTGCGCTGCTTCAAAATCATCATGTACTCCATCCAGGTGAGTAAAGTGGTGTCACTTATCCTTTCCTTTTGTCAATAAGTCATGGTACAACTTGTTAATAGACTTAATCTTGAAACCTGAAATTATATGAAATATGAGGAAAAAGTGGTGTTACTCCTGGCAGGTTACCTTTTCCGCTGTTTTATCTGAAGTACCCTCAGCTGCTCTTCAGTAAAGCTCAACAGCACCATCTACTGGCCATTTTTCTCACTTTTTTCTCTGAAGTGATGAATAAGCCCTTGTATACAGTTTAAGTCACTTACACTGCAAAGAAATAGTCCACACCCATCGCTGTGCACCGTCATGCACATGAGATGAAACCGATTTCAAGGAGTCACTTGAAGCTGTTGACTTTGTGACCCAGTGATAGATATAAATAGTTTGATATTATTAGACTGATGACTGAGGATGATTCTCTCTGAATGTGATCTTTATTTCTGCTGAATTTAAAAGTGAAAGTGAAGCCTGGTTTGTTAATCTCTTTCAGTCCCAGCACTCTCATCTAGTCATCCAGCAGCTACTAGGGCATCTTGATGCCAACAGTAAAAATTCAGCCACGGTGCGAGCTGGGATCGTGGAGGTTCTGCTGGAGGCAGCTGCTATTGCAGCCAGCGGTTCTGTAGGTGGGTGAGATCATCTCCATATTGTCTCTTGCGGTTAGGAGGACGATTTTGTTAAGGAATTTTGGCCATTGAGTGCAGGACCGACCGTGCTGGAGGTGTTCAACACTCTGCTGCGGCAGCTCCGTCTGAGTGTGGACTACGAGTTGACCGGGACTTATGATGGCAGCACAAACATCGGGACCAAGATCATCAAGGCACATGAGGAAAGACAGCTGCAGGAGGCTGTCATCAGGACCATTGGTGGGTAGCTTGTGTTGTTAGTGCTTCCCCAGTCCATTAGTGTTCAAACCACCCTTGCTCTATTCATCTGAGTAATCTGTCTATCTCTATCAGGTTCCTTTGCCAACACTTTACCAACCTACCAGAGGTCAGAGGTCATGCTTTTCATCATGGGAAAGATTCCGGTTCCTGGCGTTCATCTTGCTCTTCCCTCTTCTGGCTCTGGGTGAATATACATTTAAATATAACCGTCAGTGGAGTTAGTATTTAAATATTAATTAAATTTTTGTCTTCAGGCCTGAAGGAACCAGAATGATCCAGGTTATGCTCCTCAAGTCTTTAGTTCAGGTAAGGTTTTAGGATGTGCTAGTTCTAAAAAACATTGTGCTCTCTATTTCTGGTACCTTTGTGCTTCATGAACATCAGCAAAATTGTCTCCTTTATTCAGAAACATCAGTCGAATAACTTATTCTATTCCTTTAGGTGACGGCTGGTTTCCAGACAACCAACATGCTGACTGCACTGCCCAGCTCTTTCCTGGAGCCGCTGTTGTCCCTCTCTCTAACTGAAGATCCGGAGGTTCGCTTGCTGGTGCTACAAATCCTTCTCAGTCTCATCGACAGACATGAAAACAGACCCAAATTCTCTACCATAAGGTGCCTGTAGACATCAATGTAAAACCTTTTTTTTATACAGCTGAATTTGAATCCCAACTCGACTTTCTTTGCAGCATCATCACAGACATCTCTCTGCTCAAGCTCAAGGTGGACAAATGTTCCAGGCAGGATAACCTGTTTATGAAAAAGGTAAATTCATGGTGGTTTGAAATGAAGCTTAGGTGGTGGTGGTCGTAATATATAAAACTCTGTCTGTGTTTACCTGTATTCCAGCATGGGCAGCAGCTCTATCGTCACATTTACCTGGGTTGTAAAGAGCAGAGCAGTGGTCAGCCGCACTACGAGAATCTTTTCGCCTTGTTGGGCCTTCTTAGTGTGGAGCTGGCCAACGAAGAAGTAGTGGTGGACCTCATCCGCCTGGCTCTGGCCTTGCAGGTATGCTTTTCCTTCCCCATGTTTGTTGTTCCTCATAGGGATTTTTTTCTTTGAATTATTATACAATTATGTTGTACTTTTTAAAATGTTCCTTGCATATTTCAATGTTTAATTTCTTCAATTTTAGGGTGAGAAGAATCAGTGACTTTTACAACTGAACTGAACAGTTCAGTGTGAAAATGTTGCTTGAGTAACAACTTTTACCTGAATCGTGATCATGTTTTTCATGTTTTGCCCATACAGGACCTGGCTCTGTCCACAGATGAGGGTCTAACAATCTATAACCGTTGTGCTGTTCATGCTCTTGCTGCTGCCTACCTCAACCTCATTTGCCAACTGACCACTGTCCCCGCCTTCTGCCAGCACATACTCGAGGTATGTATGCTAGCTATGTAACACGATGATGATCATGAGACCCCTGTCCTGTCCTAACCTCTGGCCTGCTCAGGTCATTGAAGTGAGGCAGAAGGAGAGTCCCTATCTCTTGCCAGAGGACATTTTCATTGATCGACCCAAGTATGTCCGAGCTCTGTTGGAAGTTATTGCTAAGCAGTAACTGACTGTATAATAAAGCACTTTTGTTCTCAGGCTCCCGTCTTCACTCGAGAAGGTCGAGGGTGACATGTTGTTCCTCCAGTCAAAGATTACTGAAGTCCTTGGTGGAAGTGGCTACAACACAGAGAGGCTAGCGACACCATACATCCCTCAGTTCACCGGTAAGAGTGCACAGCTAAGAGGAGAAATGACGGCAGTGTTCTGCTAATGTGCATCACCGGATAGAATGGAGCCAATGTCTGTGAAGTTTTATTTATTTTGACACACAAAATATGAAGATGTGCAAAGGATTTATTATAAGATTGAAGCATCCGCTCATTGAGAACCATTATGTTTTGAAAGGATTCAAAACATAATGATACTTGGCCTTCCTTTAGTAATGTGTTCCTCATAGTGTTAGCTTAATGGTTATTGATCCACCAGGCAGATACAGTATCTCAAAATATCTGTTGTTCAGGTTAGTGAGCACTGCTTGTACTCATTAGATGACCTTTTTTCATTTACTAGACGAGGACCGCTTGTCGAAGAGGAAGAGCATTGGGGAGACAATCTCACTGCAGGTGGAGGTCGAGTCTCGAAACAGTCCAGAGAAGGAGGAGGTAAAATCAAACCGGAGAGCTATTCTCTTAGTCATGGATGTCTGCTAATGATATTTTTCTGTCATGCAGAGAACCCCAGCTGAGGAGATCACGTTTGAGACCCTGAAAAATGCCATTGGTATATACATTAATTCACTGCTATGGTCTTGTCTTTGGGGAGAGGCAGAGACAGGGAATTTTTTTAACATTGTGCAAGTGCAATTGTTTTGTAGCTGGTCAGCTCATTATTTCTCAGCACAAATGCAGCGCATCATATGAAGCCGTAATATTTTAGTGTTTGTAGTGATTGTTTTAGATCTGTTTTGGTTTTTTCCAGTTGTACATTTAAACTTTGAAGATGGCGAACTTGACTAGCGTAAACTGACCTTGAGAATTTGTATGTATTTAATATGTGATTAATAATTTATGTATTATTGATCTCTTTTTTTCTTTAAAATTTAATTCCTCTGATGAGTGTCCTTTGAAATATCAAAAAGTTTTCTTTTTTTCCAAGTCATTTCCTGCTCAATACATTTCCGAAATGGAAATGGACATGCAGTACAGAGCCATAAAAGTTTTTCAGTATGAATTAAATATAATACACAAATAAAACTGAGACATCACGGGAAGACGATGGGCAAAAGGTGTTGTGAGAAAGAAACTGTAAAATGAAAATGTCAAAGGGGCACATGTGGCCGCCAGACCATCACCAGGAATCGCCCCTGAGCTTTTTAGTGCGTGTGCTCTGAAAGACAAGCGATAAAAAGTTTGTCATCTCCAAATGTTGAAGGAGCTTATTGTTGTTAATGTGTTCCTTGCGTGAAAATCAAGCACGTTTGAACCTGTCTGACCTATCTTTAATCTGTGGCGTGTGAAGCTGCTGCTCAGCCCATTTTTTTAACCTCAGTTACAGTGATGATGACGTAATTTACAGCGTATCTTCACAGTTCACAGAGGACTCCATGTTACTAGAGTTGTTTTCAGTCAGGCAGTTTAAATGTGCTGCTGTAGGACCATGTATAAATCAAGCCGTAAACGGTGAATGTTTGCTCCACATGGTCTCCCTGTTCCTAAATAATGTTAATGTTTTGAGGAGACATGCTAGTTGAGGAACTCACCATGAACTTGAAACCCTCAACACTTTTATGTCTCCCTTCAGTCGACAGCGAGGGCATGGAAGAGCAGGAGAGAGAGAGGAGACGGCAAGTGGTGGAGAAGTTCCAGAAAGCCCCTTTCGAGGAGATTGCAGCCCACTGCGGTGCCAGGGTAAACAAGCAGTTGCCTCAAATATATTTGGGTTTGCCATTACACAATCTAATGCGCTTGTTTGTCCCTTTCAGGCGTCACTTCTGCAGAGCAAACTGAATCAGATATTTGAGATTACAATCAGGTGCGTGTCTTGGTTAGATGTTGTGGATTCACCTGGAACTGAAATTGATCAAGTTTTGTCCGCTCCAGACCTCCACCCAGCCCATCCGGAACCATCTCCTCCGGTTACGGCCAGACCCAGAGTCGATCTGTGCCCATCTACGAGATGAAGTTCCCCGACCTCTGCGTCTACTAGTGTCACCAGAACCCTCCTGTTACAACAGACACGCTGCAGCCAGAGGAAGCCAAATGTACTGACAACATTGCCACAACAAGCTTGACATGACCAACACAGCAGTATCTAGAATGCATTTTAGCTTTTAGTCTTATTAAAATGGTAGGAAATCCTCTAGATAGACTTCCTAGCTGGACTTATATTTACTCAACACTACTAAAGCACTGAAGGTCCCTGACAAAGGGCGGTTAATTTTATATATTTGTCCCACTACACGCAGCAATACCTGCCTTGATTAGACATCATTTCTTATGATTATACTTCATTTCAGAACATTATCTATGTGTAAAACTAGTGGCTGCTCTGCTGTAGTGATACTCCTTCAGCTCATTTCTGTCCATCTTTTCTGTGGTGTTCTGCCTTCTTAGTGTTAACCAAAAGTGCTTTTATGTGACAAGCATTAGTAGCCTGGACATGATTACCTTTCCAGTTTTATCGATGTTGTTATTTTCTCTGCATTTTCAAAAGAGACGGATCAATGTCCTTCTGAGCGGAGTGTGCCTTACAGGTGACTCAAGTGAAGAGACGAACCCATGTCGCGACCATTCTCAAGTGTTTACCATGATGCTCATCAGATCAAACTCGCAGAGGGATGTTTATTTTTATTCTTTGCCTGTATATACAAAGAAATATTTATCTTTAATTGGACAGAGTATATGGCTGTGTGTGTGTGTATGTGTTTTATATTAATTTATAACTCAGATGATTTTAATGATTTTAGGTGTTTAATCATGAGTAACCAGCAGAACATGAGAACTTAGAATCACCCTGTTCAATTGTCCATCCGAAACAATCTGTTTAGCGAAGTAATGATTTCACTTTTTAACTCCTGTATTGATGCCATCCCGAGTCACGCTGCAATGAGTTTGCACTCCTCTCCTCTCTCTGCTGCCTGCCAGCGGTGCATCCTGCTGTTTTTACAGCAGCAGAAAACAAGCCATTGAAGTTTAAAAACAAATGTATAATGGCAATAATCTGGCTCTAGCCTGGCCAACATCTGTAGGTAGCCGAACCGGTGTGTGGTGTTTTGAAGTGCTACTTGTGATGCTGTCTTGGTTCAGTTTGGTGCCCCCTGTGAGAGACCGTCTTTTGCTCCTGCACGTCCGTTGATGCGTGTGCTGCTGCCATGTTGTGTCAAAGATGACGGTGGTGCCTGTGTCGTGTCGTTTCATTTCTCTGGGTGTCGTGTGAGATTTCATCTTTGTGTTCTCTCCTTCCTGTTGTGTAGTCTGTTATCTGTCATTGCCGTCTTCTTTCAAGACCAAACTTTTCGTACACGTTTTGTATTGTTTCCCCCCCACCACCTGATGACAACAAAAAAGACAAATAGAGCTGAACTCTAGGTCCATGATATTTTTTTTGCCAGTTGAAAAATACATTTTTGTATAATTGGTCTGCTAGTTTTTTGTGCGTAGTGTTTTTAACAGACTAAATGTTCCTTTTCTCATTACATGTCGGGTTAATAAATCTGTTTACAGTGTAGTGCTGTGTCAAATCTGCTCTCTCTGTGAACTTTGCACTTTAAATTTGGATGATGAGTGAGAAAGGCAGCTTTTACTCAGAGAACATGCCTTATGAGTGTCCAACTGACTTTGCATGCTCGTGATGTTGCTGTGTTGTACAATAAAATCTGTCTGTAACATCAAATGAGTCATTTTTTCCTGACATCTCAATATATTAACATATATTACACATATATTATATTACACATATTATATTAATACATTGCATATTAATATATTGTCAATATAATAACTATCAATATTCATGTTGATATTTTACTATACGTAGATTTATTTTTATTTTATTCTTTCACTGTAAAGAGAGCGGGAAACGTAATTTCAATTTATAGTATCACCCTACTTGAAATTGACAATAAAAATGTTGAATCTTGAATTATTTCATACAGTACGTTAGTTTTGTCTGCTTATGAAGATGAATGAGCTACAAATGTCAACCAGTACATGACGTCACGAATGAACTGCCTAATTGATATTTCTCTTCGAATTCTTCACTTCCATTTTCCAGTGCATGACTATAAGGTCAGTATCGAGTGTTAAGTACTTTAAGAAATGATTGATTGTAAAAATATATAAATGAAATGTCGTAATTCTAATACAAGAACAAGCAAGTGGCTGCGGTTAGGTTTCTCGATGTTAGCCTAACTCTTAGCATGCAGCTCGGTGCGCCAAGATTGGGTCAGATTTTTACAGTCTGGAACGAAAATTATGAAGATATTGCGCTTTTAAATGATGTTCTACAGTAAAAAAAAAAAGGTCAGACTATCATTAGGTTGTGGTATTTAGTGTGATACCGTCTATATGTAAAGTAAAGTTTACATTTAACCTCAGTTTAACCAACAGTTTAACTTCATTCACCTCTTGAAATTTATCAGAATTCGACTATTATTAATATTCAGCACAGGCACTAGAAATGAAACTCCACTTAGCTTTAATGGTTTGAGCCAAAATATACTGTATGTTCCTGCTTGATACTTTTTTTGTCCCCAATAAACAGATGAAAGTTACTAATTCTTTAAAGAAACCGAAAAGGCCAATGAGGCGCGTGATAAAAGCCTGACTGAAAGTGTTTTAATAATTTTACCAAAACAAGCTGGCTTTGAGTGACTGCATGTAAATGGTCTATCATGTTTTGCTGCCTTTCTTTTAAGCTAAATGAGCTAAATGATTCATACTGCTTATACATACAGATAATGTCTCATATATAAGCCCATGTATAAGCTGGATATCACACCCAGGACTTCATACATGTGAAGCTCACACTTCTCCCTCTGGGCGGCATTTCATTTTCCCCGTGTGGTTCTTCTCATTTTAGCTGAGCATTGGTTTATATTCATGAATTAAATTATTTGACATAGTTTTGGTTTCTTAATTTAGTATTTCTTCTTCTTATTATTATAACACTTTACTGAATTCCTTTTGATCTTAAAGAACACCAACATTGCAACTCTCTGCCATGAACACAGTATTCTTTAATATGAGACTGACATATATATATATATATATATATATATATATATATATATATATATATATAAAAGAACAATATAGTGCATACATTTTTTGAATAGTATTTTCTTACTTGAACACTGACTGTACGAATACTTTATATTTTCAACAAAGCAGCTTCCTTTAGGTCACATGATAAGTAGATTGCTATAAGTTGCAGTTGTGTTTATTAATATTTCTTTGGCTTTGAAAATACATTCAACATCATGCTTCAGAGAACACCACACTTTATGTATGTAACATGCAATTTGACTCACATTCTTCCAAAAGCTATTCATTCCCTTATCCCCTCCTTGATTAAAATGTTCCTGAAGAGGTTTGTCAACGGTCCTCGAGGTCTCTCCTCCCACGCCCTCATAAAGTTGCGATTCCGCTTAGAGACGTGTGGGCTCCCCCACCTGAAGTGATTCATCCGATAGGTCCCATCCTTTCTTCGCTGTGATTTGCCTCTGTTCGAGGCTTGATTCTTGATTTCTTTGGATCCTTCATCTTTGCTGCTCAGGTGTCTGCGGAACTGTGAGAGGAAACTGCCCTCTGTAGATTCGCCACCATCTAAATTTGGGGCAGATATTTTCACGGGCCTACGCTTGCGTCCTGGGGGTTTGCCCCAACGGAAATGCTCCATCGAATAGGAGCGTCTCCTGTCACCTTTAGAGCCCATCCTCCCTGAGGGTTTACCCCAACGGAAATTCTCCGTGGTGAATGAGCGCTGCCTGTCGATGTGGGCTCTCAGGTCAGAGTCTGGCATCTGCTCCTCCGAGGCCAGAATGTTCATGAGGATGCTGAGCAAGAGTTCATCTTCATTATTGCTGTTATCGTCATCACCACTGTTGTCAGCAGTCTTCGTGGGCGGTTCGCTAACTTCTGGGATGTCAGTTGGATTCCCAGATGTACAGGAGCGGACACATTCCTGGGTGGATTAAAAAATAAGGTTAAGCAGGTTAGGTTTTTTTTTTTGGTTCCGTGCATTTATTTAGCACTATTCTGGGATTGAGCTGGGATTGTTTTCTGCAGACTTAAAGGGAATATGTGTAAGGAACTGCTCCTCATCTGCCATTGTGATGCTTTGTGTAGCAATATCCGTTCTTAATTTTATTTTCAACTTTGAAGTACACTGCTTCTCTGTGACAACCGTTCGGCCACTAGAATTCTGTCCGTGCCCCTAGATTTGAGATGATTGCCCAAGTGGCCATTTTGGAAAAATTGTGTTAATATTTGTGTTTTGAAGATCCAATCTATCTCATGATGACATGCCAGAATATAAAGTAAGGCACCGCTGTATGTTCCTAACGTACTTACTATCTGACGTGGCGATGGTCATTTTAGATTATTCGCCTGTCCAACTTGATCAGCATTTAAATGCATGCATTGTTTTCATTCGAAAAGTTAACAGACTGATCTGGGACTCATGCCAAGCGTCAGGAGAACTAGTGTGAGTGCAAACGTTTAGATTTAAACATCTGCTTGAAAACCGCGAAGCAAATTTAGGAACATTGAACATTAGTAACAACAGTCCTAAATTTGTTTGAAAATAAATAACACAAGAGAGACACTCACTTCAATGCTCTGTCTGCTGCTCAGGTCACTGCAGGCTGGGCTGTCACTACACGAGGACCCCAAACCCGGAACAGACCCACACGCCACAACCACGACCACCCACAGCCAACACCGGCAAACCATCGTTGGCTTATTGGAGAGCTGCAGAGAAGAAGGAGAGCGGTTTCATAACAAGATGGAACAGGCTGTGATTGTTATCACAGCCATTATGTAAGTAAAACATATTTCACTTGGACATGATTTGTAAACGTGTGTTTTTGAATTGCATCATAACACAGCACTGAAACAAAATGGTAACTAATCTGCTTTCAAGTCTTGTGTAACACACACTTTTTCGTAATCCGGAACAGCTTCATAGTGTATAGCGAGACACTTTACTGCAGCGCATCAGTGGGATGTGTGGTTTTGTCTTTTTCTTTTCATTGAATGTGTGAGCAAGAGTCTGTGAAAATATGAACCTCCAGACGCCAGGGTCAGTGACAAGAACATCTATCATCAGCTCATTTTTTATTCTCGAAAGTACTTTAATTATTAAGATCCTATCAGGATCATAGGCGAGAATTTTGGCTACAGTCACCTCAGAAAGCGCTTTGATTGGGTTTTCTGGGATCCCAGTGGTTGCTACTTCCATGGTTCAATTGATCGGGCCTCCAGAGTTAAAGTTGTCGCTGGTTTTAGCACTGGTTCTAACGCAGGTTTGGGCCTTCCAGAACGGGCTGCAGTAGGTGCAGGGTTTTTGTTCCAACTGATCATGAGGACACCTTTCCACCAATCTCAGGAGTTCAATCGCCAGTCTCACGTGTTTCAGCTGACATCTGTTTGGCTAAACTGTGTGTGCTTGAACAGTTAACGTCAACAATGACATACAAAATCGAGCAGAATGATTCAAGTCTTGAATTTGGGAGATGAAGTGGTGGGAGCAGTTTAGCTGAAGTGATCTATGTGATCACATCGACACTGGACAGAATGCTGACAGCATTACACAGTATTTAATGACTTCATGCTAAAGTAAAACTCCATCCATGTATATGCCCTTTGTGTGAAGCACCTTTGCCAACCACACAGCTAAATATTCGAAGTCCTCCAGGGCAGAAGCTTTAGTCTGATGTGCCCTCAAAGCAGCCAAGATGATTTTGAAGAGAACTTTCACAGCGCTTTTGGGAACACTAATGCCGGCTCTTCTTTTATAAATGTACAGTAGTTGTGTGCTGGTGTGTGTCTGTGAGAGTTTCTGCATTCACTCCCACTGAAAATAGTATTTATCATCTGAAAACTTCCCACGTAAATGTTATACGCTTATCATTGTTGAAATGTGTCTGAGAAGGACATCATTTTTATATTAACGCTATAATAACACACATGTCTCAGACCTTTGATCTCACAGTAATGTAGTCAGAACTTTGTCCAAGAAAAACAATTCTATCAAACTGAACTGCGTGGACCGTTACCTTCTCTTCTCTCTATCTCGCTGTTATGAAAAAAAAAAAACATAGCGAGTTGAATATCAACTCAGAAGAAATGTGCTTGGACTTGAAAGGTTGAAGATATTTGTACAGTGATGATGATGATGAAAAAATATATGAAGATGAACATTGTGCCAAACAAGGTGAAAGAATCAAGTGTGAAGCTACTAGGAACCTGCTGTTCTGCAGTTCTAGCATCATGTCCAGTTCCCAAAAGGACAAGGCGTTCAGTGCCTGGCCAAGGTAAGGAAGGATCTCTGACTGCTGCTGCTTTTTTTTTTTTTTTAAGCTAGAAGGGAAACGGCGCTCCTGTCTGATAGGTGCCTGGACAGCTGTGGTTCATGGTGAACATTTGATAAACTCCATGTATCCTGGACGGTAGTTGCATTGGACACATTTTTTTTTGGTTTTTTTTTGTCTCATGGAAATATGAGGTTCATTTGTTAACCTTCTTACTCAGATGGATTTGCTCTCTCACAAACATTATTATGACATTAACCATTGGGATGAACAAGTGAGATGGGTATATCTATCACTATCTTTAAAAATCTAATCTATAGATTAGATTTACTGTATAAATGTTTGTGCCAAAATATTTGCCAAATTCAGGAAATTTGCCTTCTTAATTATTCAGATTTGTGTGCCATTAACATTTTGGTGATTGTTGGTTATTAAATTTGGAAACACCAATACAAAGAATCAAAGCAGCGCTCTTCAGATAGCTTTGATTCCGCCCAAACTTAGCCAAAATAAATATTGGCAGACTCACTCAACGCTCAATAGATGTTTTTATGGGATGTTAGATATTGCACTGTTGAGGTCTGCTCAATTCATTTCCATCTTGTCTCAATATAGACGAATATTTCCCAAAGATATTCCAGTTTTAAGCTGCCAAGTTTTCTATTTGCTACTTTGGATGGTTCTGTTAGTCAATTTTAGCCAGGATAGTTTTATAGATTCATGGTTTAATGTTCCTACAGTTTGTAAGTGACCCCTTTCATGCTTTCTGGAGTTCAAAAGATTGCTCTTATTATTCAACAGTCTTACTGCAGAAGTGATCAGTGAAGTCAAGCGCCAAATCTTTCCATTGCATCTGTTGGCAGCAGTATGTCTAACTCAATAAAACAAAAAGACTCTAGGCACGAGCATAAAAGAGCTAAATGTAAAACATATAACTTTTGACATCCATTGTAAAATAGGCAGAATGAATGGATTGACATGGTGTGGAGATTTGGTCATTTAGCTGACTGGGCTCAGAGATCGCTCAGTTCATAACAAGTTAAAGCGTGTTGTGAAGTATAAATAAGTGCGGCACAAGAATGAATGAGGATCATGGTGAGCAGAAAACATAAAAGAAATCAGCGGAGGTCTTAATGTGCTTGGACGTTTATGACTTCCAGTTTGTTATGTATATCAGCTTCAAAATGAGTCATGAAATGACTGCAAAGTGAGTTTTTTTCCAGCGAAAGGTCGGCTGATTGAGAAGAAGACCAGGTGACAACAGAGGTGCCTTTGTTAGTCAAGTGACCTTAATTTGTGTGTCTATTTACAAGCATGGTTTGAAATCGGTGTTGATGCGATTGCTATGGAGAAATAAAGATGCTGATAGTAGTTTTGTCTGCTGTCTGAGCTTTTAATGAAATACACAAATCTAAAACTAGACGTGTGTTGTAAAGAACATGACACAAGAACAAAACCATAAATATTTGATTGGAAAAGTTATACATTTTAATAAGACGTATCCATGTATCAAACACTGAAATGCTATGTTTTAGTACCTGTTTAGATCGTGTTTTAATGACTGGCAAACCATAATTTATTTATAGCTCTCAAGGCTTAATCAGCTTTCAGTGTATTTTTGAATTTAATAATTTATCCATTTTGTCATGATGAGTTTACTTATATCTTGCCACACATTTACAAACTTCTTTACCCTGTAAGTTTATTACTTTAAAAGCAGTTCTGAGTTCTATGTGTACGTTAGCAGTGCCTTCTCTGAGCAGTGTTTTACAACGATTCTTCTCTTTAGTATCGATAGCTGCTGTCTACAGACAGAGTACTGTTTGGAAAACCATGCTAGCTGAAATCAGAAAACATATTGCAGTGTCTGAATGAAGACAGATCAATCTTGTTAAAGGAAAGAAAATAGAAGATCTTTGGTCAAATGTAAAAGTTTTACCTGATCAAAAAGATTTTTTTTTCCTGTTTTCCCCTCGTCCTTATGGCTGCAGTCCCTGCAGACGCTCAATTATGATCCGCCTCCTCCTCTGCTGCTTTCTCTCTGTGATGAAACAGTCTTCTGTTGCGTCCTCCAGGAGCAAAGCTCTTTTTATAGTTGAGTGAGGTGCTGAGTTTGGAGTCTCAAGGTCTTTTGGGTGTGATCAAAGTACAGATTCTACTGGGTTGTCTTAATGGGGGCGTATGTTCCAAACTACTCACTTTTTTTTTAATGTTAAATCCAATGTCACACGTCATCAGCCACTCAGTCAGTCAGGAGGGAACATGACGCTAGCTTGCCTCCCTCCTCCTGATGCCTCCGTCTCATCCTAAAGCCCCCCAGCAACCTGGATGGGCTCATCCGCATTGTTGGCTGCTCTAAATCCTACTGAAGGCCAGCCCTAATTACTTGTGTCCTCAACAAAAGGCAATCTCAAGTGTGGAAATCCGTTTGTGAAAATTGGTTTCAGACAATACGGCTGCTTTCCGGGGTGGAAAGCTAATAACACAGGCTTGACTCACCGGTTGCACGTCATCTGCTCCGAGTCTCAAACATCAAGCGTGACAATGTCGCCATCAAGCCATAACTTTTCCATGGCTTTTGTTCAGCGCCAAAACATGGATCGTAAAAGAACATTTCTTTCATTGAAGCTATT
Organism: Synchiropus splendidus; assembly: GCF_027744825.2. Lineage (NCBI taxonomy): Eukaryota > Metazoa > Chordata > Actinopteri > Syngnathiformes > Callionymidae > Synchiropus > Synchiropus splendidus. Next base: position 7,246,648 of record NC_071345.1, on the reverse strand, counting down.
CAATGCAGGTTATGAAGACATCTGGCCATGTAGTCACTGATTGATTTTTTTCGAAGTGTAGGTGTCCAAGGACACACAGCAGTATGGTCGAAGGCTGATCAGTATAGAAGACGGTTCTGGAGGTCTGTGACATCATCATGTCGTCCATTTTTGTTCGAACAAATCAACAAAGAAGCAATTAACTCTACTGAAAAGACAGTCGGAAGTTTTTAACAAAGAGAACACAGTCTCTTTTGAATTCAAACACCTTGGAAGGTTACAGCGCCAGGATCTTTCCATGACCTTACGTTACACAACAAGAGATGTTTCTCCGGCCATCCTTCATGTGCCAGTTCACATGAAGAGTAGTTTTTTTTATTTAATCTGAGAAAAGAATGATTGTATTAGTATATAATACTAAAATGTTGGTTTTTGAAAGTACAACATAGTGCGAACATTTGGCATTTTCATATGGCTTTTTGTGCCAAAACACCATAAATGAAATAACATTTCTTACTCTGCCTGGAAGTTGGCCTTGCTTCAAACAGCATCTCAGAGATACATTAGTTGGTAGGTCTAGCTTGTCATATACAGTTATGTGCCAACTGTTTCTGTTCTTCTCTGCCCTTATTTGGTGCAAAGGCCGCAGCAGGAAAAAGAAAAGGCAGATTGTACCCCTCAACACATGGTCAGTTACTTTGCGTCTGATATGAAACCACATGCACCTGACGACCAATCAAATCTAACCACAGAAACCACAGATGACGGAGGTCAGTTTGCAGAAAATGTCTGGCAAGGCATCTCTCAGTAATTTTATTAGTAGTTGATGAGACTTTGATGCACTGCTTGGTTGGCAACGGTCAGAAGACATAAAGGCCGGAAAGGCATAAAATTTGGATCAGCCTGATGATCAACACATGATCTTTAATGTCACTTTGACTGGACTGTCATATATATATATATATATGTATATGTATATATATATATATATATATATATATATATATATATATATATATATATATGCAATTTTATCATGCTGTAAAACCTGTCTGGACAGTTCTATACATTTAATGCTATAGAGAATAGTAAAAGCTGGACCTAAAGATCTCTTATTTCATTGCCCTGTCTGAGAATAGATGAGTCACTAAGGAGGAGTGATGAGTAGCATCATCTTAAACACGCAGCTAAACTAGTGATTTATTCCCTCCCTCCAAATCCTTCTGTGCACACCAAGGCTAACCTCTCCTCCGTACCCTTCACCCAGAACTATGTGGTCCTCAGATATTACTGCGGTCTTCAATCAACACACAAACTTGTGATCTTGTGTGGACAGAGCATTCAGTGTCGCAGGGCAGACCAACTGGAACTCCCCCAAGCAGATAACACGACATGTGTAGACTCTTTCAAAAGTAAAAACCTACTTGTTCACCCGCGCCTGTGGCGCTCAATTGCTCCCTTTCAAAGCATCTTTATTGAAAGACATTATAAAAATGTGGTTTTATTTGCCATCATGTGAACCATGAAGCTGCCTCTTCCTGCTTGATTCCCTTCTCTCCATCTGAAAGAAGATACCTTTGTTCATCATAATATAAAAAATTCAGTCAAGAGATACCTATCACTGTCTTATCTGAGGCTTCATTTAAGTCACGTATAATGCTAACGTTGTTCCAAATTTATGACCGATTAAAGCTGGAATTCCCACATTTCTGTGGCATTACTCAAAGCTGAAACATAAAACATTCATAGTAAACATTTCTCACATGTAAATGCAACAAATACTGATCAAAGAAGCGATATTTATCAGGTTTTTGTTTCATTATGCAGTACGTATGGAATACGCATGGAAACATAAAATCACCTTTAGGACAAGAAACGTGCGTCAAAAAAACACAAATTAAGACATATATTTTCACACAAAAGGAATCAAATTAGGCAAAAAAAATTATAAATGACGTTTTGACAATCATCTTGTAAGGAATAAGAAAGAGTTTAAACCAAAAAGTCTTTGTGTGTGTCAATGGAAAACACGATTCCTGTTCCTGTTGTCTCTCATAAAACATGATCATTTCTGTCTCCTTGTGATCTGCCAAAAGCAAGGAGGAAATCAAAATTGATGCGTACTTATCTTTCCTTGGCATTTGAGTGTAACTGTTTGTTCTTGGTTGGCCTGGCAACTTGTCCAGGTTTACCCTTGTATTACTGACTCTCATATGACCGGTGATTCAAGCAGTGTCCTTGCCAGACTTCCCTCCCTCTAAAAAGGCTTCAAGTTTTAAATAGATCTGACATTTTTGTCGTCTCAGGCACGGATTCGGCATGAAGAAGTGTGCATGTGCCTGCGGGTGCTTGTTTTGGAGAAAATTTATGATGGCCTTGACTTCTCATGGAGACACAGTCAATACCACAACTACATTTATTACTTTACTTGCTCAGACATCAGGTCTTCAGGCAACTCAGGCAAAACTCGGAGGTGAAATGTCAATCAACCAGCTAATGCTGATGTATTCAGCGAAGTTAACCCCTTTAAAAAAATGGAAGTCAGTGTTTAATAATGATGACTGTGTCTTTCCAATCGTTTTATTCCGATAGTAGTCATCTGGTGCGCTGATTTTGTAGACTTTATTAGTTTATTGACGTAAAATGTTCCGTCTATAATGCATTTTGTTTTCTGAGTTCGACTTGTCGGAGTCACTGCTGAAATCCTTTTGAGTCAGAATTCCTACTTTGATTGAAAACCCGAGCTGGAATGGAATGCAAGGAGTGATGTGCCAAAGAGCATTTCCTGAGGTTTAGGTGCATTATTTATTTAATCCATGGCAGGTGTTTCATTTAAAATAAATATGCCTCCAAGCCACAAACTGGATATTTCTTACAGAGAAATTTTATTAGACTAATTTTTGGCATTTTTATTAAAACATCCTTATTACAGGTCATTTTTATTCCCTAAGGAACAACATCAACAACAAGTATGATCCTGACTGCCATAGTCTACAGGCCATTTTTTGGTCTTCAAATTTTCCAGACTTTTTTCAACACCCTCGAACCCACTACTTCTCCTCCTGGTTTTAATCTCCAAGTTGCTCAGTCTTGACACTCGTCGACCTGGATATGGATGGATCTGTTTAAAAAGGGACCTGCAATAATACAGTTATTGACATAGGTTTCACATTCATTTTCATCCTTTGCGACATTCTTCATTATTCAGCCGATTTCAGTATATTATTATTCTTTAACACTTGTTTGTATACATTTTTCAAACAGTATGTTATTAATTCACAGTCCACTTAAATGAGCATTGTACTTTGTGCGATGTAAGTGAAGCATTTGAGCTTGAGCAATAAATTGTATGTAGCTAGGTGTGACAGTGTGACCGTGACTTTACCATGGGGTTTGGTGCATTATTAGATGTCACTTCAGTTTCATGTTTTAAGATGATAAAGAGAAGTTTTGTGTACCTACCGTATCATCAAGGAAATCGATACTGCACAGCACTTCTTTAAAACATGTTTTTTTCAGACCACACTTGACAACCAGCCTATTGGTATAGTACTTGAGGCTGGTCTTGATCTATAGACCGAACTCAAAACCATGTTTTAAAGGTCTCGATCTTGTCTCAGGATCGACTGCTTTTATTTTTTGTTTTTGTCATGATCGCAGCTTCTTATTTATTTGTTGATTTTTAAATCTCTAATGACCAATTTCGTTTTTTGTTGTGAAAAACCATCACCTGAATCCGTGAACACTAAACCATTCTCCGTCTATGCAAGTATCCCAGCGAGCTAAGTATATAGTATATCAGTCAAAGCAACGGCCAGGAGGCTGAGGAGCGTTGACCTTACTAAGACACGTGCAGCCGCAATGTGAGGTTGAAGATGTGTATTAGTAGATTTTTGTAAAACTGGTTGATTTTATTGCCTGATATTTCTCAGAAGGCTGTTTGAATTTCCTCTTTCATGTGTCTTTTTGAGTTTAACGCTTCTTTTGAATGTGAAGGTGTGATGGTTTCAGTAAAAATAAGAAACAGCTGTGACTGGACTGATAAGCTCCTAAAAATGGAGTACATTGTGGTCGGCTTGTGAAGGACCACCACGGCTTGGCAACTGTCCCGGTGGACATTGTAATAACAAGCAGGTAATAACACTCATTTGTCACGAGTGAGTGACACGCAAGCTCACACCTCAGCTGTCTAAACTCACTCGCCTGGGATGGAAGTTGGTGTTGACAGATTCTTGACTCTCTACATTGAGTGCTCCTATTCATTTATGTTGTTCCAGAAATCTGTCATGTAAGTAAAACAAATATTCTGCCACTTCGTTGGTTTGTGCTTTAAAAGCTAAATCAACATGGCATCGTGTTGGTTAGCGAACAGCACTTGTGTGCTGATCATCCAGAACATCTGCTGATAAAGCAAACTGCATATTCACGTGTGGTTACTGGTCATATCAGCATTCAGTGCTTTTCAAAACATTGCTTTCTGTCGAGTACCTGTACTCATTGAACTCCCTTTTAGATACTGTGTCCTATTGACTTGAACTAATCCACCCAGCATCACATGGCATCTCACGTGTTCTTTTGGTCCCCCATAAGTGTCTGGATGTCTTATATGCCTAATGTAATCGGCCATGACAGCAAGCCAGAGCAGCATGAACAGATTTGGACTGGCGACATTACTGTCTACAGCAAACACAACTGTGCTTTTCTCTTTTAAACTGAGACTATCAAGGACTTGTTTAGAGTTAATTTAGGTCAACCTTTCTAGACAGGAAAGAGCTATTAAGGAGGATGTGAATGTGAAGTGTTAAAACCTATTTTTTGACTCTAAAGACATTATGACTCATTAATGGTCTGGAAGGAAAAATCTGCATCTTAAAACCAATTATATTAATTCAAATAGATGCCTTCAATCTTTGCATTCTTTAAGCTAACAATCAGCACGTTGGCCACAGTATGCAGACATTGGAACTTACTTCACTTGGGCTCACGCTTAAGAAAATGAAGCAGTTGGGTCGGACAGATGCAGAAAATTCTTCTAATTTCGAATATACACCAGCGCGTGACCATGAAAGCAACGACCCACACATGGACTGAGTTAAAGAACCAGGAGGAGGGGATATGAACATCAACAAACTGAAGACAGGTCCGACAGGGGAATTTAAGGAATCATGACTACTACTGATTTGAAAAACTGGAACGGAAATGGCACAGTTGGAGAACCACATGAGAGAAGTCACTTGAAACAGAACAGGCAGTATGATCACTGACTGTAGAATCACTTACAATTTGATCTGACGATATCCTTCTCTTTGTTTTGTTACATTTGCCACAGCTATTATTTGTATCATGCATTTGTCATCCTGTCACAACCTTGGTGACTGGCGTGACAAAAAGTGTGTCCAACATTGCACATGTTCCTCTAGTGGTTATTGTGGTTAATGTTTTTAATATGGTGTAGAATAAATTCATTTTAAGGAGTTTTTTTTAAGGACTTTAGTCAGGATTATTGTGGGTCTAATAAGACCATAGCACCATTGTGTGTCACATCTTTTGCTTGATATTAAGAAGAGCCCAATTGTCATTTGGTTCTTCTTAATATCAAGCATAATTTCATATTAATATCAAGCAAATATTTGGCCACAAACAAACGTCAAATGGAGTCTCTGAATGTCAGTATGTTTCCGTTGCTATGCTCACCTGTCACCTTGACTCTGTTACTGAGAAGGATGCAGGCCACTGATTCCTTATCAGTGTGAGGAGTTCGTACCAATTGAAGACCCTGCTTCTGAATGCACATGGGGGTTATTTTAGGTGATTATGACTGTGTTCACTGGCTGTTATTCTTGACCGCAGGGACAGAAATTGTTTTGTCAGTGGGATGACATGGCTTTGACAGCTTTGAAGTGGAGACATGTCCACTCAGCAAGTCAGAACAAGGGCCAAATCATTCAAGATCGGTGGGAAACTAACTACTTTCAGTTTGCCAAGTATGGCGAAATCAGTGGTTTCTTTGACTTTGACTGGATGTTTAATTGTTTTGCATCATCTCATTTCAGATAGTTGATGAAATAAAGTCTTGAAATTAATGAATTAACAATGTCCATTGTTATTTAAGAAAGAACAAGAAAAGGCTGAGATGTTGGCCTCTGCTTGACAGAACTGCAGGTTTCTGAAACATGTCATTGCATGTTATATACGATATTGCAGAGCCTGATTTGAGTTGATATAATTGCCAGAAGTTTGGACCGCATTTAAGCATTTCCTTATTCATTATCTGTATTTCATTGTCATGTCAAGGTGGACCAAATCACATCTATTGGATAACAAGGGCGTCAATCGTTTTCAGATATTGATAACAACCTCAAGGCGACCACTTTAAAATAAATGGTATAAATGGTAATGAATCATATTAGAAAATCTTAAGATAGTTTCACTCAATTAAACCACCCATTTTAAATATTATAGACAGCTTGAATTGATGGGATAGCTGGTGGTAGTAACATTCCGATTACATGCATTCTAGTCACACTTTGCCAAGGCCAGATGTGAATGCGAGCAACAGCGAAGAGCCGCAAGTTGTATTGAAGTAAGAAATCCGTGACTGTTCAGTGATGAAATATTAAGGCGTTACAAAGTCTTATGGCCCAAAGGAAATATTGCACAATGTCAAGTCTTCATTTCACTTTCCATCTGTCTTCAGCTTTCTGCAAGGATGTAAAGGATGTCATCATGAAAGCTGTTTATGACCCTGTGTGACCCCTAAAATACGTGACTAAGAACGTAGAGTTTCAATAATGTTCTTCAGTCCGCTAAGACACTCTGGCTGGCTAATCATGCATCATTACAAAGAATTATTTTGGATGGATGGATAGATTGATTCACTTCATTGATAAACAATACAAAGTGGAGGCAAAATCAGAACAAGAGATTAAAGAAATCAACGAGCTCCAAGACAAAGTTACAAAAGCAAAACAACAGGATTACCGTAATACACGTCTCCGTCGTGGAACACTTATATAACTGTGAGGTCTAGGTCAAGAATTTCAGCTTAAAGACTTGACAACACTTAAGACAAAAATGGAGGATGAAACACGTCAAAACACGCAGTCAACAACAGGCAAAAGGAAATATTTATTCTTGCCTGGATCCACGGCAATCTGTCAAAAACCGTCAAAAAAACGTTTTCAAGCTGGGATGTTGGAATTGTTTGATGATGTCTGAATGTCTTGACGTTTTGTGTTCTTGCAAACAGCGACGCACAAAGGGTCAGAGCTTTTTAGATAGCGCGAGGACCACGCCTCAAGCCTCAGAATCTTGACCCACCAGACAAGGCGACGTGGTTGTTTTTGAAGTTGCCATGGTCGTCATGCGCTGTGTGAATTCCCAAACCCAACACTGACATGTAACTGTTTGAATTCATTTTTTGGCATTGACCTGTGAAAAGAGATAGAAGCGGCTTTGTGTTGTGGTTTGGTCATGCTTAGTATTAGAAACAGAAATGAATTCACACAGGAGTGCAGCGGCTGCCAAAGACCTGCGAGATGGCGAAACCCTCCAGGATTACTGGGCTGCCAGAGACTTCCATCTCAGGTGGGCCCAAGTAAATGTCTGAGTGTGCACTAGCCTTGTTTACAATACATGTGTTTCACATATAAGAGTCCAACTGTCTGCCCTAATGATTCATTATTAGTCAGCTGACTGAGGAATGCCCCAATTTGTTCCTTAATCCGATCCAAAGTGTCATCTAGTTAACAAAGAAATGCTGAGTAGGCTGCATCTAAGACGTTAAGACTCCCCTCTGACACTTGTTCTTTAATCACCAGATATATTTCTTCGTGTGAGCACACTTTTCAATCTCCAAAACAAAATATGAAAGCGGTCTTAGTCACAGTCGGCAGGCTCGGTGGCATGGGTGAATATTGAGGGGGATGTGCCCGGCCCAGAATGCCAAACTCACTTAAGTGATGAGAAGATGAGGTCGAGAGAAGAGTCGTCCCAAAATGAAGCTTATCAAACCATGCTTGGACAAACCATGGACAAACCTTAATCAGAAACAAGGTTGCTTTGTTCTTGTTTTCATGTGGTTGCTTGTAATGTGTCCAGTTTCGGCGTGTACTTTTGTGGTCGATCTCACTTGACTCTGCCTTCACAGTGTGTCTGTAAAACCGAGGAGTAACTTTTTTTCTGAAAATTAGCACATTTGGGCAAATTGTTGTTAAATATCACACTTGATTTCATATATATTAATTTCTCCTGATGGAGAATGCCTCGGCGCCCCCACACGACTTATCACAATTGAACCACAGGTGATAACATTCTGGGATAAACTGCCCCTTTGTGGAGAGGAAAATGATCCCTCCGCAGCGTTGTAGGGGTCACAGAGCCACTGAGCAGTTACATTTGTTTCAAGTTAAATTTTTTCAAAATGTATAATTGTGATAATTGTGGAAGAACGTGGCAGCGGCCATACAGCGCCTCAGCCTGGAGATGAAAGGGGCCACTGTATCGATACAAAGCAACAAAGAGATTTCAGTTTCTAATTCATGACTCTTATGGAGTAAATATATTCCTGACTACTGAGACTGTCTTTCAGGGTTGCTTGATTTGCGTTACCAAGTCGAGATAGGTTTACAACGCACATAAGTTATATCATTATTTTGATATCATCTTCATGTTTTCGACCTTTTTAAATTTTGACCAGCTGTAAATGTCTTGACATTTTGATGTGCTTTGTGGCCAGTCTTTAATATCCAACATTTGATTTAATCTGCCCTAACGCTCCACAGACATCCATCGCTGTCTGCGTCCTGACAAAGATGCACTGATATTTCTCAGATGTTGGCTTTTCTTGGTAAAGTAATTATGATTTAGGCCAGAAATTTAGATCAAGATCTTGAATCAGTAAAGGCTGTTCTCCTCGCTCTGCCTCATTTCTCCAAACATGTCCAAAACATGCTGTGTCCCTGGCAGTGACAGTCATATACCAACACCTTCACTGTTGCGCCTCTTGTTTCCTTTGATTTATGATTTTTTTTCTCGGGTAAAAAATCTTTTTTGAAGAATTGATACCTTTGTGGGGCCCTTCCCTGGACGAACACTGGCCCCTGGGGAGAATTTTTGGCATGCACTTCCTGTCATATCAACTAAATGAGGGTCAGCCAGTGACCCAGCACTGTTCATTTCATCATGAACATGCTAAATCATCCTCACCGACAAGGCCGTTTCTCTTTTAATTCTGGATGCCGTTTTGTTAAATAGTATCTCTATACAACCATGCGGTCAATGAATGAGTCTGGTTTGTGTTATATAGAAATGATGTGTCTTGTCATCTGCTTAGAATCTGCAGTCACGTTCTTATTTGTCATGCGCTGCGATTATATGCGTGATAGGGCAACTGTTAAGCTCGGGTCAGGATCTATGTGGTTATTTCCAGGGCTGGCATAAACTTCAAAACTTGACAGTTTTATTTTACTTGGATGAGCTCTGTGTCATTATAAATATGTTGCATCTGCTTGGATTATTGAGGATTTCTCTTTAAAACTGAAGTTTCAAATTAATCATGAATGAAATTAGGAGAATGTGTGACATCATGGGAAGCACAGTTCATCTCGTTTATCTGATAAGTAACAGCCGCTGGAGTTAAGCTCTGTAAAGCCTCAGTAGCTTTCAGAAATGTGGTGTCCAAAGTCCCTCTGACAGTCAGCGTCAGAGTTGCAGATGAAGATATGAAACCGTGTTCGACCATAACACTGTAGAGGGTCACCTGTTCTTTAGCTATGTTCAAGAGATTAATGAGGAGTAGTATGAATGTTTGATGGCGGTAACTCATTTCCTTCTTCAATTTGTTTTTGTCTCAGTGGCAGAAGTGCGAACCATAGGGTTTAGGCACATTCTTTACCGATGGTGACTGGTTCAGTTGTCCATCACCAATAAGGGATTTATTTTTGTCTTCATGATTCATTGCCCAGAGAAATAAAACCACACCTGGGCATTTGCTTTTTGAGCACTAGGATGTCGCACTCCCTGCCTTCTTGGTCTGGCAAGAGCTGACATCTTAATAAAGCCAACAGGGAAATGTAGAGTCCAGTCCACGCTGATTCCTACAGACTATACCTTGCGTCACCTGCAACTCAGAGTGGACTCTTGCAGTCAGATGTGGTTCCTATTAGGAAGGCTTTTCTAAGCCCCTGTGGTCTCTCCCCAGGATTTCCTGAGAGGTGAATGTTCAAATCCAAAAACACATGCCGAGTGCCTGGCCGAACTATTGTCTACCATTAAGACTTAAATGGTTTGCATCATGTTTGAATAGTTGTGTTCTCAGACGCCTGTTGAAAATAGTTTCCTTTAACTCTCTGAGTTTCGTGTTCCTGCTGACTGAGAAAATCACATTTATGTTGTTGACCCTCCTTTTTGTTTGCACTTTTCTGGTTATTAAAAGTATTCCGTTACATGTGCTGGTTGACATGGAAAAATCTCTTCTTGCAGTCATTAAGCCTCTCTTCTGTGCTTGTTCCCATCTTGACTGAACATCTAAGGTTCTTGTGCACATGATTCACTGTGCTTTACATCCGCCCCACATTACACTGCAGACGAAGAAGAGGAATGCAGGGCAAGCATTTTGATCTGTACGTGACAACAACGCACTCTTAACATGAACGGCTGTTATATAAGACAATGAAGAATCTCACGGGAAATTAAGGTTTATTCAAGTACACGTTTGGTCAGAATGAAATCACAATTCAGTGAGAGAGAAAAGTATGGTCCAAGTGCTTGAATACGTTTGTGAAGTCAGTACAGCCTCATTATTTGCAGATTTCAAAATCCTCCTGTGATGTACTGCGTTGACCTGATTCAACCAAGTCTCGCCACCGCTGTCGGCATGTTTGACATATAATTGTGAACCTGGAATGAGCAGGGATTAAGTTGCTCTTATTAAAGACTCAAGTGAGCATATTTTACACTTTGCATTGATTCGATGGAACAGATGTTTCATCGTGCGTAATGTGATGTCATCCACAGACGACATGTTTTCCTGGCTGGATTTGTTCACTCTTTTTTGATATATATAAATGTTCACTGTGTCAGACACATTGTTTTTAAAATATGAAACTGAAGTTCTTTAAATAGTGAGACTACAAGGGGAAACTGCACAGCAACATCATCAGTAGGTGGCAGCCCAGACTCATTACATTGTGTACTGTACATAGGCTCGTAGGGGGTTTCGTGGGGTTGGTGTTATCTAAAGGGCTTTTATAGTGTGAAGATGTGGGGAGCACCTTTTGAAATAGCTAGTGAGGATGCGTCTTGTTTGTACGCTTTGTGGACTGTCCTCCCTACTTCAATCTTCATTGTTTAGTTTTTTATACTTGTTTTTATCATGGAGAAATACTTTTTAATTCTGCGGCTTCACTGCACGAAAGCTCTGGGCTCAAATCTAGCATGAACTCCGTGGGGTTTCCTCCCACAATCCAAAAGCATAAAGAGGTTAATTAATTATTGTCTGACACTCCGACAGTGTGCGGGTAGTTCAGATAGAAGCCAGCCACCTGCGATCCTTTAAGATCATGATTGTCATCTGTTCAGGATAACATGTTTTTAAAATAAATGTTCATATGAAAGAGAGTCTATTTCAACACCCAGCAGCACTCCAGGCTGCATTTCTCTTGCCACAAATGTTGGACGTGTGTTGCGGCGGCTATATGATGGTGCCAGAAGCCGTTCTGAGTCATGGGCAACTGAAAACATCATCTAAAAAGTGGAAAATGAATCCCACTGCCTTCCTGAACTGTGTGGCAGTAACCCAAATGGATAACCATTTCCAGATCCTTTCTATCTTATGTTCTTTGGGTTAGGTTTATAGACATCGAGTCTGATGACACGTTCAGTACTTGAATCGAAACAAACTTTCACACAAACTTTCACACTTTCACAAGGCAGGTTATAAAAAATCTCACAATGAGAGTTCACACTTTACTACTCCTGTTGCATTTTTGGACACCTATTTTATTTTATTTTTCGTTTTTATATCCTTTCATAACCACAAAAACATGGCTTTGTTTTTCGTATCGAGTTAATATTCTTGTAAATCAAAAGCTTCTTCCACATCCGGCCTTGTGCTCTCTTCCGCACCTTATATGGTTGTTCAGGCTGCTGTTCCACCTCAAGGCCGCATGTGTGTCTGTGATGTCAAATCACTGTGGGACATAGATTATGTTGTTTGAATGGGTTCCTTTAAATGTACACAAAATGTAATGTCTTTTGCTCCATTTACATTTTTACATGTTATTCTATTGGTGCACGAATTATTAAAATAATAATAATATTAATAAAAATAAAACAAGAATTGAGTTATCAAGGTCGGAATATATTTTTTTATGTCTTTTTGTCCGATGAATGCAGCAAATGATTAATTTTTTTTTTTTAATCACAGCCGTTTTATTGCGTATTTATTCTCTGACTTTCTGTGTGAGCTTTCTTTATCATTGCAGATGGGTGTCGTGATTGAAAACGAATAACTGAGTCCGATAGTACAAATCTGATTATGATCTCTCAACCACTGAAATGGTTTTTGTTTGTTTGCTTTCCTTTTTCTTTCTTTTCTTAATGGACACCATGTTGCTTTTTCATTAGTTTTTATGTCTGTTCTCTAAATATCTGCACTTCTGTTTTGAATGTTCACCAGTTTTGATTTGTGTTCTGTTTGAAGTACTTTCCTTACAAATTTGTTACATAGAATTTGTTTCGCAACACATAATATTTAACATTCATGAACTAGTTTTTCCGTTAAAAAAATGGTTTCTTTCCTTATTGTCATTCCCCTGTAATAATTCGGTCTGGATTATTGTTTATCTATTTCACTATACGTAAATGCAAAAGCCAGTTGCAGTTACCCCCCTGGAGCCACCATGGACCACTCGACCACAACTTGTAGACTGAAAGTGTTATGACTGACTTTCAGTCAGATCCTACAGAACACGTTCAACAAGTACTGGATACGTTTCCACCAAACTTACCATAGACGTTCCCTGAAAATAAATCGGCTTACACAGAATCTTAAATGCAGCATGACGTTCAATGGTTTACCAGAACCTTTAATGGAATAAAGTTATGTAGAATTATTATTTTCCTACTGAAAAAAATAACTTAAAATAACTAAGATTTGAGTTGTAAGCCGCTTTTTCTGCAAAACAAAAGATCTTTGTGGATATTCAGTAGAACTTATTTAAGTCATTTCAAGTCAGTGCTGTGATAAATGCAGTTTAAATGTATGCCATACACTGTATGATCATGACATATTGTCCAAAGGTGAAAAATGATGTGACATTTGAAATAAATTGTATTTTTTGTAAATCAGCAGGAAGGATGTCCTGCAAAAAAGAATTCATGCAGTGATTCTGAGTGCCGGTGAGAATGACAAATGGACTGCCTTCTGCTATGATCTTTAAGTGATGAAACATGTTTTTCTTTGGTAAAATAATGTGTCTTCAGTTCAAATACGTAGCTGCGTCAAAATGACTCCCAGATTCTTACTTGTTTACTTGGGCAAGTTCATTTGAACCCTCTGTGCTTGTGTCTGTTCACGATGAAAAATTTTAAAGTCAGATATGGGGAACGAAAAACGATGTGTCTGTTAAATTATGATTTGTCACTTGGTCACATTCCTGAGTAGTGAAGAGTGAGGAGGTAAAAGTGATCCCTGAGGGAGCCCAAACTTCTGCTCTTGATTCCTGGGTGAGCGTCCGTCTGTGTAATCTGTGACACACCTCTCATTAAAAAGAGATCTTGACAGTCCAGAAACAGTACAGTGCAAAGAACCTTCATTGTGAGGTTTGAGAACAGTGACTTAATCAAGGATCTATAACAAGATTTACGTGTTAATAATATCAATTAAAATGGCTTTTTTCTTTATTTTCTTTAAAAAGTAATCGGCGGAGGGAGCAAACCAAGCAGCAAAGGAAAGGCATTTTTCCTTTCCATTCCTGATCTTGTTTTTTTACAGTCTCAACTCAATGCAGGTAGCAAAAGGTGTTGCTTGAAATTCACGCCAACCAAAAAATCCAGATGTTTGGAGTACATCTGTTACTACGTCGTCATCGTGCAAGTAGTCCAATATTTGTAATAGGGGTCTTGGTAGCGCTTATGGAAGTGTTATAGTAGAAATAACTGTAGTGCCAAAGCAGTCGTAATGGCAAATATTTTGGGTAGGAGAAGTACTAGTAGTTGTGGCAGCATAGATATTTGTAATGATTCCAGGTGAATAAGTTGTAGTAGAAGCATTACTCTTGGAAATAAAAATAGTTCTAGCAAGTGAGGTGATAGTACATGCAATTGTTTTTGGTCAGGTATTAGCAGCAGTAGTACTTATAATTATGGTGGTGGTTGTGGAAATAGTAGAAGTAGTATTACTCATCGTGGTCATAGAAGTAATAGGCGTAGAGGTAATAATAGTAGAAATGTTCATATCTTTTGTTGGTATACTGATATAGTTGCTGTCATAGTAGAAGTTGAAGTAGTAATAACAGTCAAGGTGATTTGATTTGCATAATAGCAGGAGTTGGAGTTGGAGTTATATGTGTTTTTTGTGTAATATGTTTTTGGGTAATAGTTTTGGTCATGGGAATTTGTGGTAGAAATATCAGTTGTTGCAGAAATACTTGCATCACTATCAAGAATTAGAATCACGGCAGAAGTGGTGGATTGTCAGAGTACTGGTGGTAGAAGCTGTATTTTGCAGGAAGATGAAGAAGCAACAGTCATGTGGTAGTAGTAGTGATCGTTGTAGTAGTATGAGGAGGAGGAAGAACTATTAGAATTAGTGGTCGAAATATTTCTAGTCGTTGTAGAAATAGTTTATGTATTAGTATTTGTTGGGGTTGTGGTAGATGACATGGTTGAAGTGATCAGGTTGGTAGTTGTAGTCCTTGTGTTAGCAGCGAAGCGAAGCTAAGATGTTGAATTAGACATGATATAAGTGATGATTATGGTTCTGCAGTCGGAGGAAGTGCGTAGCATTAGATCTTAGTAGTGGCAATAAAGTAGTGAAAGAAGTACTTGCTTGATGTGTGAATAAAGAACATAAATAAAGTCAAGACTCATCGTGCTGGAATAATACGCAGCTGAATAATAAACCAACTGGCCTGGCAAGCGACCAAAACTCTGTTTTTTTCTGTACTGTGTTAGTACAAATGAACTTACTCCTGATGGATGTGGCCTCCTGCATCATCTGGAGACAATAAAACAGGAAACAGACCATAAACTAGTGGAACTGGGGAACCAGGGTGTAAACACATCTGTATTGTGCTGTGGCTGGTGTTTACATTTTTGTCGGCTCATTTGGTGTTGGTCTGTAGTTCACACAAATTGCGATATCAGACTGATGTTTTCATTGATCGATTTTAATGGTAATCCAGTATTTCAGTAATATTTTATCATCCCGAACCCAACAATCTGAGGATCCAGGAGGAAAGGGAGTACAAAGAAATCTTCGCCAAGTGTTTTTTCTGTTTTTGAAAAAGAAATCGCTGAGCGCGTTTTAATGCCGGCATCACCATCTAGCGCATAGTTTAGGTAATACAATGTAAAATGTACATAATGCCATGTTTTATAACTTCACTTCCTGATAACGCTTATGATCGCTTCCACAATGTTTTATCTGTCTTTATGCTCCTACGTCGTTGCCAAATTATAAAAAAAAAATATATATACACATATATGTATAATTTTCCATCACAATGTACACCAAATAGTTCTCTTAGCATTTATTTAACTTTGCCCTTCTGTAATTTTAAACTTTTTTAGTATAAAAACGAATTAATATATTTAATATAGAAATGAATAATAATAACGCATTAATGCGTCGATATAATAATAATAGCTGAACCTTATTAAAAATATGTGGAGAAAAATATTTAAACTACTTGTTTCCAATGTTGCCTCAAAAATGTTAGTGTAATAGAGCATTTCTAGTTTTAAAACACATCTTCTCCTGCATAAAGAACAGACTAATTATAAAATACCGAGTTATAATATGAATATAATTCACTTTTTTATATTTAATTATGGAAATTAAACACAAATAAAGTGAAACTGCAGGTTCTATAGCAGCTTTTAGTATAAAGCAAACACGAAAACTGCTTACACATGCCCCTGTGTCGCTGTGATGTTGTAAAAATGTAGGTTATGCAAATAAATGCCCCACCCGCCCCCGACGTTGTAACTCAAGAGCTAGCAAAAGGCAAATAAAAAGGGGACATAAATATGTGGGGGGACCTTCTTTGTTCGGCGTTTAGTCACCTCTGTGGCCCCTGGAAAACCATTAAACGAGGAGGAGGAGGTGGTGGTGGTCTGCTCCCAGGAGCCCAACATTCCTCCCATTCCTTACCTCTGATGTCACAGAGAGGGGGCGGGGATACTCAGGCATCTGGACCCACTGATGCATTCACGGTCATGTACATCGGGCCGACACTATAGATTTGAGGGTGTGATAATGATAAAGACACAACAGTTAAAATGTTGACAATAATAATATGAATAATATTTCTCAGCACTTTGCCCAACATACTCTAAATGTAAGTTGTTATTTTTTATTTACTTAGTTATTTTACATTTTTTTCACAATCAGCAATTTATTAATTTAAATGAAGATTAAAAAATAAAACAAATTCTGGTCTTAAGCTCTTTTATATTTGTATTATTATACAAATGAAAGTTTAGGAAAACATTTGCAAAATAATGACACTATTGCTATGTATTACTGCGCGTTATTTTGTAATCTGTGTGTTGAAAATATATTATTTTCTGAAATGTATTGCATTATCGTTCATTAGATTGTATTCACCAACCCTTAAAACAGTTGTTGTTCAGAGGGATTTTCATTCCCATGATAGCATATGGTCGTCGACGTATTGCTATACGTTAGAATAGAAATGAACAAAGCTGGGTGTTGAACTTTTAAGATTTAACAAATGTGTGTGTGTTTATGGGCAAATGCGACGTTATACGTTAAACCTTATGTTTTGGTTTTGAGATGGTGAAATCTGATCCTGATATGGAGTTGTCCCATCTCCTACGCTCTGTGCTGTCAGTGAAGGCAGCACCCCCTCCTCCTTCCCAGTCCTGAACGCCTCCTCCGGACAAGAAGGACCGCTACTATCAACATACCGATCCCCCCAGAGAGAGAGAGAGAAGACCACGTCCTTATTACCCACCAACTACTCGATAATTATTTAAAACCAGTTTGAACGCGTTTGTGCGTGTCTACGAACCTAGAGGAGCTCTTGAGGCTGCAGTTTCCAAACTCCACCAAGTTCTTTTTCGCCCGAAAGTTTCGCAGCTCATGTGATTTGTCTTTTTTTCCAGAATCATATTGTGGATTTTCTGAGTTCAAAACCTCCTTGTGGATTATGTTTCTTCTCTAAAAGTCCCTGGGTGAGAGCCAGGCAAAAGTTTTCGCCAGAAACCCGAAGACTTCGGCATGTAGCGCAAAATCCGAGGTAAGTTTTCTCTCTGTCGCTGCACGAGCGTGATTTGGGTCTGTTCTGAAGAATTCGCCAACTGAAGAGCGAAGCCAACCACACAACACAACGTAGATGCCGAATTCACAGGAGCCGTCTTGAATTAATTGAGACATGTTGGGCTGCATCCCAAATATTTTTAAGCACAGCCCCCACCAACTCATGCGTTCACCCGAATCCAACTCCGAAATGACTAACATTAGCAAAGAATGTGAGGCTGGGCGACTGTACTCGCCAGTGAAAAGAATAGTTGGGAACGTTTCAACGTCTTTCTCGCAAAGTAACCCCCGGTAGGACCGTGCAGTTAGGGAATTCCACAGGGGTCATCGCCTGGAACGCCGGCGTGTTACACAAAAAAGGAACCCCAACATGAGTTTAGTTCAATTTATAGAGATATATTTATTAACTCCTACTCCGAAACGCAACAACAATACATCATGTTTACTAGGGTGTACACAAGATTTCACTTTTCAGTTTTACCATTTTTATGACCGCAATGTCAAATATTAAAAACTGAAGTAATTACTGTTTGATGTTATATACAATGAGTAATTGCATCATTAATTGGTCTGATTACTTTGTCAATTAAAATGTCATCAAAAGCATCTTGCATTTAAAACACGAATTTTCAGCTTTTTGACTTGTTTGATGAATCTCTTATTCACAGTGGACATGTGAAACTGAAGGTCTGCTGGCAGGATGTTGGCCATAATGTATTGGTGTACGGCCCGTGACGTGGTTTCATTATGATGCCTGTATATGATAACTAAATAAGCAGAAGGTGCTGCTGCTGTTTGCATTTATGAGGTCCTCATGAGGTCAGTTAGCATGTAGAGATGTTTTTTTTAAATTGAATGAATTATTTAAATGATCTTAATGTATTTGTTCATTGAAACAATTAAATTCAATTTTCCGTATTTTCTATATTTCATATTTGTTCTCAACAATATGTGTTTGTTTTTTAATTTATTTTAAGCCTGTAGTACTGGAGTGTGGTTGACAACTGAATATCGAACCGCTGAATCATCTTGTTTTTGTGGGTTCGGATGCTTCTATATTTCCGGACTGCTCGACCAGTTCCTGCAGTCCTCTTGTCAGCCACCTGAATGGTACGTGTGCTTATTGCTGATTCAATAATTACTGACCAACCTTGCTATGGAATGCAATGTAACATGTCGAAGTCCGTTTAATGGAGGACAAACAAGTCTCAGGCAAAATATCATTTCCCTGACTGTCTTGTCATGCACTGGTCAGATAGCAGAGGGTCTGTTTGATTACATGGCCTGGGTTGAATCACCACCATCTCTGTGCTGCAGAACTGTTTGTCCTGCCGGGACATTCTGCGTACATGTTTGTGTCAGTGCCAAAAGATGTGTTTGGGCATGCACCAAAACCGTAAAAAAGAAGCAGGGAGAGTTGTGAAAGGCAAATATAGCATAGTTACAGGAGGCGTGGGCCAAACACACGCACACACATCTGGCTGTTCTTATAAGCTTATGGCATGCTGTGTAAATTACATGTTAGCAAAGCAAGTGGCTTGGAAGTACGCTTTGGTGGAAGATGTAAAAGTCAGCGGTAGGAGGTCCTGTGCTGCATCTTCTGGTCAGAGGAGCATTTATCTACTGCTTCAAGAAAAAACATCCCCAGAATGAAGAACAACTGAGTTGAGCTAAAGGTCACCATGGTTAGACTATAATAGGTGTTTACAGCATAATAATAGTCTCCGTTTAAATGGAAAATAAGTATCTATTGTTTGTGTTGCCACTGGTCATTTCAGTCTAAAGGCCTTAAGATTGCTATGTTGCTCACCCACGCCTGTAATTTTGGTCGTGAAGGCTTGTCGCGACATACAGAGCGAAAAATCTAGCCAAGCTTTTTTAAATTGCCCTTAAAAGAGATAGCAGAGTTATGTGCAGAATGTATTCTTGTGTTTTACTTCATTCACCCACCAAGGAGCCAATTAATTCACGTTTAAATTGATTTGTAGGATGAGAATAAAGTAGGCTGGAAATTTTGGTTTTGCGGCAGATAAATGATTCTAGTCGTAGCACAGTAAGTTAGTGAAGAAACATTTGACTTCTCATCCTCAGCTCAGTCGGAGATAAAGTTCGAAATTAAGATCAGCACAGCTGTCATGAAGATTTCTGTACTTGAATTAAACACAGATTTTCAAGGAATTTTATTGCCTGGCCTTCATGTCCATCACTTTTCCTTCATAACCCTGGTGTACAGCTAATCCAAAATGCGCCTCCTCTGAGATATTAGCAGAGGTAGAAAGTTCATCCATAATTCCATGACCGCTGTGGAATATTCTTCTTGGATTTTGAGATTTTGACTTCAGCTTCCTCACTCAACCTTCACAGAAAATGATTTCTTTGTTGAGGATGTTTTTCCTCTACTAGACATGGTTAGATCCTCATTTGTGACGTGCTCTCTGGCAGCAGCAGACAATAACAAATCTGAATCATGCTACAACCTGCCCAGTTTTCCCACAAGCCACCTTCCATCTGAGCTGTCAGGTAGTGCTGTTCTGGCCAGATACTACAAAGAAATAAGGTTGAATATTAATTCACGAGCAAAAACTTTTGTGTTCATGTGATTTGTCAGAATATTCCATGAGTTCATTGTAGTAGGTTGCAATGACTAACTCGACAGCCCCTCGTATAAAAGTGCTGCTGTGATAATGTGCTGTGGTGATATCACGTTACTTTCCGATTCATTTTCATTCGTTCTGGCCGTTAACGCCCGGTCTCTGTAATTCGATGGATGCAAAGTAATGAGTCATTTTCCGATGGTGGGTGGCTGATGATTTGATTTGCAGCATCTCAGTCAGTCTTCAGAGCAGAGATGCTTCCTCTCAGTGAGCAAAGGAAGGATAGACTCTTCAGAGGTGTCTATTTAGGATGTGTTTTCTGGAACCGGGTGATACGTGTAGCATTTATGGTCAGAGGTTGTGGTAGTAGTCCGTGAGTTTGCCACTGTCCTCATGTTCTCACACAGTAGAGAGATTGTGTAAGAACACATGGATGGTGAACTGGAGAGAGAAAGAGCAGATGCACTTGTGACCAGCCTTCTGCTGCCACCGTCTGTTAGCAGCTGCTAATGATAAAACCTGTTGCTACAACAGGATCATCCTTGTAGCATTTATAGTTAGAGGTTGTAGAAGTAGTAACACAAGGGTTGGTGGGGAAACAATCTCATCCCTTTTCCTAGTCAGCATCCTATTCTTAGACGTTCTGCACCGGTTTGAGGCGCTAACCCTACCCTTAACCGTGATTACTCAGGTCACCAAACTGAAAATCTTCCCAAACCTAAAAAATGATGAGCCAATCATTGTGTCAAATAGATGGATGACACACATCCTCAACCATCCACACTGTGTAAACTGTTATTTGGGAAAACCCCGGTTCCACTTGTGAAATTGTTGCGTCCCTGCTGCGCTACTCTGAAACAAACAGGTTGCATGTTTAGTATACGTAGAAACAGAGGAGTGATCAGAAGTCAACACCAAAGGGAGATGATTGCCTCCTGGCATCACTTTTCAAAGCAAACAACCTCTTTAATGCCGTTTAGGCTCCATGTTTTGAAATCCTGAGTTCTTGTCTGGCCCACATCTGGGACTAACGCACACCAGAAACTCATTTTAGGGTATTTTGCGAGGAAGGATATACGTCTGTGATCCTTTTTTCCACAGCAGATCAAGACACTTTCTAATTGATGTCAAGTATAAACACGTGAATTCATCCTCTCTGGCTGTTGTTAGACGCTGCCGGATGTAAACAGTAGGAAGAGCAATGTGTTGCTGCTTTCATGGGCTTGTAAATCGGAGGGCTACTGAAGTGTGTGTTTGTGCCTCAGGGTTGAGTTGTGAGAAAACACTCGGTGGCTTTATAGTGATGGAGCATGTGTGTGTTGTATTCTTGTGTGATTTGGTTCCCAGGATAAGGATGGAGGGAGAGGGGGGTGGGAAGGCATGGAAAATGTGAACGCTGATGCGGTTTTTGTTGCAACAGACTTTGTAGCTGACTGTCCCGCGTGTGTGTTGTTGACGTGGAATGCTCTCACTATCAGTACAACTGTCCATGTTTGCCCACTCTTTCCCCACATCCTCCCCTCATTCTCTCCCTGGCTCCCCCCTCTCCTGACCAACTGTACCAACATGATAAGAGCCTGAGAAAGTCAGATGTCACACGTCTCTTCTTGGCTTTGTCCTCCACCCACCTCATCCTGGCTTATCTGTCTCCACACTCGGGTTCTGGGAATGATGAACAAAACATGGCAACTTGCGCACCAATCCAATCACTGACTCATCAAAGTCGTAGATCATGTCCAGAGCCTGTGACCAAAAACATCTATATCTCTTTTATCATTGCTAACTGTTGTGTAATAGTGTATGATGATTGCACATGATGTGGGGAGATGCACAATTCCTCCCTTCGTGTTCTGATGACTCCAGCAATCTTTTATTTTGCTGACATTTTTGGTGTCATGATGAACGCCTGGTAGTAGAAATGGCTTAGGTGTTGTGCTGATGCTAGATTTGCCCCGTCTGTGATTCCTTCTGTCTTAACATAACAAAAAACGTCTGTTCATTTCACCCTGCTGTGATGTGTGTGTGTGTGTGTGTGTGTGTGTGTGTGTGTGTGTGTGTGTGTGTGTGTGTGTGTGTGTGTGTGTGTGCACCCTATAGACAGTGCTCCTCAGCTGTCTGGATGTCACCTCCATGTGAGCACTTAGCTCCGTGAGTTTGCCACTGTCCTCATGTTCTCACACAGTAGAGAGATTGTGTAAGAAGAGATGGATGGCGAGCCGCAGAGAGAAAGAGCAGATGCACTTGTGACCGGCCTTCTGCCGCCACCGTCTGTTTGCAGCTGCTGATGATTGACAGTTGGACTGTACGAGCGTGTGTGGCTTCTTTGTCTGAACATAAGACTCTGTTTATGATAACTCTTTTACCCTACCATGTTAGAAAACTCTGTCATAAATGCAATTTTTAGAAATGGGATCTTAGCAATGCCTGTCTCGAGCCCGCCATCAGTTTTCTTGAGGTGAGATAATGAAAAGCCTGTCCTTGACCTTCATTATGAGACATTATTGTGAGGCGATCATAGGTTAGATTTAGGCTGGAGTTGCAAAGCTTTTGGTTTGGGTCTTGGAGGATGCTGGTGGAAGAGCAGTTCCAGACTCTGTAGCACTTAACGGGTTTGTTTTGCTCCAGCGCTCATGTGTAACAGCAGGGGATGGTGGAGGGAAGGGAGGGTGTTGGTATTTGAGACGGAGACAAGCTACACAGATCAGATTGATTGAGTTACACATGCTACACTTGTGTCCTCAGCCCTCGGCAGCCTGTGTCTAATGGTCTTAGCAGTGGGCGACAAAGTGCTGTTTTGTTCCCACTATTGTGTGGACGTGAATGGAGCAGAGCGACAGACCGACTGCTCAGAGAGAGAGAGGGAACGGTCTCGAGATCAGCTGTGATGTCACCATACTGGATGATTAGTCTCCAACTTCAAGCAAAGTTAGTGGATAATAACTGATTGATTTACTGTTTTTGTTTCACTGAGGTAGTCCGATTGTGTTCTCACTTGCCCTGTGGAGTGTGTCGCAGCACGTCCTCTTCATTCTCAGGTGGCACCTGATGATGCGAAACATCGCACCCTGAGGGGGGAAACCTGTGTCAACATTGAGTTTGTTGCAGGTTTTATATCTTGCAGCAGCTGTTAACACATGCGTTTATGTTGTCTCACCTGATGAGCCGTCTGTTCCCGCACAGCTCACATCCGGTTTACAACAATAACACTGCTGTTTTCGTTTTCAAACTTGAGCGGGGGAAGCAGGAATTTGATCTCCGATTTGATTTTTAACTTGACCGCCATCTGTTCCAACAGCTGGTTAATGAAACTAGCATTAACATATACTCAATCACATGCTGTCTATAAGTGTCAACGTTTGCGTTTCAAATGTGCTGAAATGTGTGCAATGACAAAATTTAGCTGTCACTTACACTTCTTTTCAAGTTAACTTCACTTAAAGTTGCCAACACAAGCGCTACGCAGTGACGTACACGTATGTTTTCGCTGGGTTTTCATGTTAAAAACATGACAAATGTGACACACTCAAAAACTGTTACACCACTAGCTGAGTGCTGAGGGTGATTACACAAGTTTCTAAATGTACATTATATTGTTACATTAGACACATAGAAATGGTTTTAACACAATGTTTGACTGCATCATTTTCAGGCTCTTACCTTTTTGCTTTACATCATTGTAAAATGTTCCTGCCTCTGCTTAGTTCTGACTGTGTAATTAAGACATTCCCCTGGTAGGAGTGGAAATTGAACCTCTCCACCTCCACTTGATTGTAGCTGTCACTCACGTCATCGTCAAACCTCAGAATATCTTTATTTTTGTCGCCTTTTCCCCTCAATGCTGAAGAAACAGCCGCAAACGGTATTCATATATTTATACATATTTAGAAAGGTCGACAGAAAAACAACTCTATCTTTAGTGTTCCCTCGCACTTTTTTCCTGCACCACAAAATTACAATGTGCAAAGTCATAAACATACACTGCTTTTTCGGGCTGGAAATAAACTTGGGAGAGAGTGTCACTGCGGAGTGGTAGTTTTTCTTTTTCTTCTTCGGGTTTGTATTGTATTGTGTGTTTGTCTCAACCACACAATCCCAACTGTTCCCCTGATTGCTAGTTTAAAGTCGCACTGACTGCTGTCTGGTCCTCTGACCAACCTCAGGAGAAGCTGGTGGGTGTGTTGTGCTCCAGTGTGTGTTTGCGGTGTGACCTGTTCATGCATGTCTATGTTTGTATACGACACAGTGAAAGTATGCGTCTTTATTTGGCTGTTTGTCTCCGGCCGTAAACTTGTTGAGGGGGATTTTGCAGGCCGTTGCTGTTTTACTGGTTCGTGTGTGGTGATGTCACTCAAGTCCTTATTTAATTCCTGTTTATAATTATCAAGTGCTTGTATTGTCCATGTTAGAACTTGTATTTTCCATTTCATGTTAACATTTTTAGTTGCATATAGTTCTATATTTACTTTCTGTATAAAATAGACCATAATGTTTGTTTTATTTGTTATATGTCAACAGGTGAAAAAAGCCCAAAAACATACAACACGAGAAATATAGTCTGAAATGGAGGATTGTTCGTTTGTTTCATGATCACACTGTGTATGCAAAGTGTTTAAAGACATGAATCAATACATGTGTAAAAACAAATGTGTGCCTGAGGGGGCAGTCATGGAAATAACATTTATTTATTTATTGTTGATGATGAAAAAGCCCATTATTAAAACAATGTGTCTATACTACACTACAAGAAATGCATATAAAAGTATTTCTGAGAAATGCTAAAGACAATTATATTACTATTAACAATTCTGGAGGAAGATGAACATATGGAAGTTTAATTACTTTTTTGGCACGAACAATGATGCAAAACAACGTCTAAAGAATAGGATATACATCAAAGTGATTACAAATAATTGCGGGACAAAATAAGAGTTTGTATCTGCATATATCTTTCATGATGTCATCATAACATAGAGTATAACCTTTGACTTATGGATCAGTTATTTTAGTGACGGCAGACACACAAGGACCACTTTTTTTCACTCTGATATTGTACTAAACTTTTTATGCATCATATGCCTGGCAGGCTGCAAAAAACTACATTGTGGGCCAGATTTGGCCCCTAGGCCTGAGTTTGACACACATTTTAAGCCAAAAAATGGGGGTCCGAGAGGTCACAGTTCATGTCGGGCAAAGGCCCGGGGTCACCGTGGCCACATGTCCATGGAGAAGCTGATTTGTTAAGAAAAAACTGTCTTAAATAGTTTGCTCAAGCAAATATGAGTGTGAGAATGTGCTGCGTCTCTCATTCAACTTTAAATGATCTCTGTCTTGGTTGTTAGCCTGGTCTGTCTATTGCACATGCACACACATGCACACACTCTCCTTCCTTGCATTGCATACTTGAGTCAGGTGTGCTCTGTTTTTCCAGTCTGAGGAGAGAGGAATCTGGGCCGTAGTCCAAGCTGACTATCAACAGCATACTGCCGGAGAGCAGGACAAGAAGCAACACATTCGCTCCATCTCCTCCGCTCCTCCTTCTCGCCCCTGCTGCCTTATCATTTCAAAATTGTTGTTTCTTCTGTTGCTGCGTGATATATCATCACCTGCTTTGGGGTTTGACTGGTGCACACCTGGAGGTGTATGATATTGTGTCATCACCATTTCACCTGAATAAGGCGTCAACCTAACAGCTCAGCATAATCTTTTGATTTGAGTAGCAGTGGAAGCTAATGATGACATCTTGGATTATAAAGTTGTGAAGCCCAATGAGAAGAATCGTTGTCAACAGTGTGTATGTAACTTCAGCTGCGGGGGGCTCCATTTGCTACTCAGGTGTGTGGTTTAAAAGCAGATGAAACCTCTTTTGGGAATGTGTTCATTCAGAAAACAGGTGTGAATGTACCTGCCGGCAGGTGTCACGCTCCACTTACAACCCTCTCCTCATTATTGACATAAAAGCTTAGGCTTGAAGAGTTACCCAGTGATGTGTTAAATCGTCCCCAAAGACTTCCCCAAGTATTTCTATTTTGTTTGAACTTACTTCTTATTGACTTTGGCAATAGCTGCTCAAAAGTATCTGTCCCGTTCCGCGCTAAACTGTGCGCTATAACGTCAGCGACCAAAGAGTTGGAAGTGGGGGTTGAAAAGAAAAGGCCTCCCACGCAGGCAGATAGAAGTCTTAGAAGCTCCATCAGTTCCTCAAAGCCAGCTGCTGGGTTCAGATGGATGTCTGCGCTGTGCTGTTTGATGTTCGTTCATCCGTAGCCCTCACATCTCCTGTGTCTCTCAGCCTCGGCCTCATGGGGCTAGAAGTAGCACAGCTGCCACAACTGTAGGATAGTACTGTTGGATACCGGGCCATTCCTGTTTGTGCAGATACAGCAACTACATCGTCCTAGCTCTGGTGATTCTAGCAAAATACCTATTGATCTTCTTCTGCTTTGCTTTTTACGATCCTTCATGAATGTTTTTTGTGTCTCTCCACAGCACGTGTTGATCGCTGTTTTCCTCTTCGAACATCTTCGGGAATGGGCCTGCGCCTCGCCAGGGTGCATCTCTCCACCCAGTGGTGTGGCTGGCGTCGCGCGAGAGTGAGGAGGGCAGCGGCCAGGTCATAGAGCCGGCCCACACGCCTGTCTCGCTCTCTTTTCGCTTGCTTGCTCCCAAGTGACTTTTGACCTCTGACTCAGCCGTGACCCACGACAAGCCGCCAGCTATGCCTTTCCGGCTGAAGCTGAGGCGCACACGGCGCTACAATGTCCTGAGCAAGAACTACTTTGTGACCCGGATTCGCCTGCTGGACGACAATGTGATTGAGTGCACTCTGTCGGTGGAGAGTACAGGGCAGGAATGTCTGGAGGCGGTGGCCCAGAGGCTGGAGCTCCGGGAGGTGAGGAACAACCATTTGTCAATTTGTTGAGAACTTCTTTTGGAACCAAATGGCTTCAGGGACATCTGTCTGGACTTTTCTCTTTCATCTGTGTTTTATTTGAGTTTCAGTGCAGAGTTTTAATGCTGGTTTTGTGTTTGAATCTTTTGTTTGACATTTGTGGTTGCTCGCTTCAAGAAAGGTGTAGAGGAAACACACTTTAACTTCACAACATAAATTAAGTATCCCAAAATTAGACATATGAAGGACGTTAAAACTGGGTCAAAACATTTTTCTTATTAATGACATTGGTGTTTGTTTTGTACAGCACATCCTGAGAATTGAATGGGCCGTTGGACGGACATTCTCTTATTTGTGTGCATGGTGGGGATGGAGGGAGGTGTCGTTGTGCGCACTCACACAATGTTGTGGTATTTGTCAGGTGTCAGAGAGGTTATAAAAAGATGCCTCGACTTTAGTGCCGTCTGTTCTGTGCTCACCATGAAGTCTGAGGACTCTTGTTTATCTGAATCCATCACCTTGTCTGGTTGTCAACAATGTTGCCTCACAACAAGAGTGCAAACTTAACATCTGAACATGAAATTCATGCGTCTTTCTTTTTTTATTTTTTCTGCTGTCTGTGTGTCCTGAATCCATTCACTACTGCACCTTCTCCCTCCCTGTCTCGTATGCCACCTCCTTACCTTGTTTTACTGAATGCGGTATGAGCGCCTCAATTATTGTTTTGTGTTACGCATTGTTAAAACAACCATTCGACAAGGATGGTATTCGAACCCACGCGTGCAGAGCACAATGGATTAGCAGTCCATTGCCTTAACCACTAGGCCACGTCGTCTATTACTGTCTACTGTCTATCTACTTTTAAAACGATAAAAATATTCCGCCACTGTTCCAAAAGTGGCCGTTAATAACACAGCATGTTGACGCCTAAACAGACATCGATGTACTAAACACACATTGCATTGAACACACCAGCCCACAATGCGTTGGTATGTCACCCTTTTGAGCCTAATTGACTGATTGTCACTTTACCTTGTTTTAGAATTTAAAAGGACACTACGACAAGGATGGGACTCGAACCCATGCGTGTAGAGCACAATGGATATCGCCTTAACCACTCAGCCACCTTGTCTGTTACTGTAGAGTTTGTCCCCTTTTATAACGTGCCAGTTAGTAACGCAGCATGCTGAGTGGGTCAACAGTCTCACCTAAGCGCTCCTTTTCCAGGTCTTTCCTCTTGGAGACATCTCCATGATCTAAGTTAAACATCTACATTAACATGTTTAACTTAGATCTTGGAGACATCTCCAAGATCTAAGTTAAACATGTACGTTAACATGTTTAACTTAGATCGTGCCTCAGATGTCAGATGCTATTAACAGATTAAGGGGACATATACGCTTGTTGTACTTCATTTACTTAATGATATCCTGAATGTTTTCCTTGTTCGACCGAAATATATTGTCACTCTTTCATGGGCTTCTTGCTCCACTGCCATGACTGTGACCCCCTGATTTTGTGTGCCTGTCTGACCCTTCCTTCATCTCTGCTGTCACTCTAGACTCATTACTTTGGCCTGTGGTTCCAAGGGAAGACCCAGACCCCGGCCCAGCGCTGGGTGGAGCTGGAGAAACCACTGAAGAAGCAGTTGGACAAGTTTGGCAATGAACCACTGCTCTTCTTTGGGGTGATGTTCTACGTGCCAAGTGTGTCTCGTCTGGAGCAAGAAGCTACAAGGTAAAGTTAGTTAGTTAAAGCAACATACTTGTAGCACTCCCCAACAACGCATTCCTGAAAATCACTGATTTTTCTATGATGCCATTAAGTGAATAAGGGACAGTACAGCAGGTGCTGTTAATGTCATAATAACACCAAAATTGCCAGTCCTCAGTATTCTTTGCCTTTTTTAATTCCTTTATTAGTTCCTCACCAATAGAATTTAAAGAAACTCTTCCGTGAGGGGCAGCATTTAATAAGTTTACATTTATTTAAACTTCCATTGGGGCCATCACAGAATTAGATGAAATTCATTTCTCCATTTGATAATTTTAATTATTTGTCAGCAACTTTTAAATTTCTGTGGTAACAATATGCCATTTTCTTTCATGCTGTTTCTAATTTGATGAGAATGGGATTTAAACCTGCAGTGCATTGCCTTAACCACTCGGCCACCTCGTCTGTTTTTGTCTTTTTTTGTCACATTTAAAAGGGAAATATAGTAAATCAATGTTTTCCGGAAGTGATCATGGCAGTTAATAACACGACCCGTTTACACTATCTTCAACATTAAACTGACGAAGATGTAGTAAACACAGATTGAAGTTTACCCACTAGCCCACAGTACATTGTGGTGGAAGGTGATCCTATCAAGCCACTTTTGTTTCCCCTCATACAATGTAAAAGCACAGTACGACGAGGATGGGATTCGAACCCATGCGTGCAGAGCACAATGGATTAGCAGTCCATCGCCTTAACCACTCGGCCACCTCGTCTGTTTTTAGTTATTTTTTTGTCCACATCTAAAAGGTAAATGTAGGAAGTCAATGTTTTCTGGAAGTGGTCATGGCAGTTAATAACATGGCATGTTTACACTATCTTCAAAGTTAAATGGACGAACAGAGATGACAATGGTGTAGTAAACAAAGATTGGAGCTAAGCCACTGGCCCACAGTGCATTTCAGAGGAACGTCATCCTTTCGACCAGTATCATCAGATCGCTTTTCCTTCACTTAGAATTAAAAGCTTGCTACGACGAGGATGGGATTCGAACCCACGCGTGCAGAGCACAATGGATTAGCAATCCATCGCCTTAACCACTCGGCCACCTCGTCTGTGTCTATTGTTTTTTTTGTCCACATCTAAAAGGGAAATGTAGGAAGTCAATGTCAATGCTATTTCATCTTTTTTATTTAGTATTTCCACAATCTTGCCGTATTAACCACTTGGCCACCTTGTCAGTTGGAGAGTGTTCTTGTCTGCATCACCCTCCCGTCAGCTGCTTTAGATCATGATCCACTTCCTGTTGAGACAAGCCCAGTGTCCGTGGGCGACCATGTGGTTCCACATTTTCTTGTATACACCCTGAATACTTGGTGTTTAGAAATTAAACCAACAGAGTGTGAATGTAGGCTTTCGAACCCATGCACCGTGGCTCACAAATGATGTGTTTCTACCACTATGCTTACATAAACTGCCAGTGTGACAAACGTGCCTCGGTGTAAATGTTCCCCCACATTTCTGTACGTTTCGCTGAAGAACACAAGATGATTATAAACCACAGCATTCTCACACGCATCAGTAGCACTTGTGGTGAATTTTCAGCCAAACAAATGTTGCTTGTTTTCGGTCACAGTTTATCTGAAGTTGAGAAGCACTTTATACCTTTAAATAAACCTGTTTCATTACCATGCATCTGTAAGCATTGTAGTGTTGGCGAAACTGTGTGTGTGTGCAGATTTAAGGCAGGATCCGCTCTGGCAAAGGGACGGTATTCTAGGAATCTGGACTTTTATGGTGTGCTCGTGTGTGTGTGTGTGTGTGTCTTGTTATGAGGTTATGATGGGGCCTTAGGGGCAATTTAGGGAACAATCGATGCCTCTTTTTCTCAAGCCCCTTCCCTTTTTATTTGATCCCAGCATACAAGTGTCACCCATCCCTTTTCTCTTTGGTCAAATCTTCACATCACTCACATTTAACTTGCTGTCTCTGCGTATCGTCGGCCTTCTTTCATTCGCCCTCTACCTCCCTCTCCTTCTGTGTTAGCTAGGAATGTTGGCACAGCCGTCCTGCGTAGGAGGCCGGCCACACATTCCTCCAAACAGAAGTGCTGGGGGTAGAAGGGTGCGTGGGGGATGTCTGGTTTACAACGCACACATGTGCACACACTCACCTCACACACACCTCTCTGACTCTCACAGGAATCCTCTCAGAAGCCAGCTGCGCAAGGGTTAGTCACAATACTTGTTACTGTAGAATACACACTCAGCACCTGAGGAGAGGTTTGTCAGCAAAACCTTGGAGTGATTTCAGGGTGAGACAAAAACACTCAAGGGGCCAAATAGAGGTTTGTCTTTGAAAGTTACGAGCATCAAGAAGATACCTGTATGTCAATTGATGACCAATACTGTTGTTGCCATTCCTGTTATATGAACATCAGCTGCTGCACATTATGCATTAGTGGTGGGAGAGATTTTGAAGACTTCAAAGGCCAAATAAAATGAAATCCGTAGCCAAAAGTAGCCCTCTTTCTGTGAGTTTGACTTCTCTCATTTGAGCATGTAGTTTCATTAGTCATAAGTCATCAGTATCAGAATATTTAGTAGCACCATTTTTTAACTGGTTCACACAGGAATATACAACCGTTTGTCTTTTCTTTTCACTTAGTTAGTTCAAAGGATTTCAACCATTAATCTTAAAAAATGTGTTCCACTGATCATAATAACAGAAAGAGGAAGATTTAGTTTGAACTGAAGAGCTAACAAATGCCTTTGAAGTTAACTTTTCAATGGATGTGTCACCTGATATTCTTATTCTCCCTCTGTCCTTCCTTTTTCTTCTTCCCCTCATGCAGCTGAGAACATTAACCCAAGGAGTCAGTGTTTGCTCGTACTTATCAGCATATCACTTTTCCTTCTCTTAGAATTAAAAGCTTGCTACGACGAGGATGGGATTCAGACCCATGTGTGCAGAGCAGACATTTTAAACAGGAAATATAGCAAGTCGATTTTTTTCCCAGAAGTGGTTGTGGCAGTTAATAAAGTTGACACAACGTTCAAAGTCAAACGGACGAACAGAGGTGACGACAGGGTGGTAAACACAGATCTGAGTTTACTCACTAGTCCACAGAGCATTGCAGTGGACCATCATCCTTAAAAGCACAAGCCTTTTCATCATATCACTTTTCCTTCTCTAAGAATAAAAGTTTGTCCACATTTAAAAAGGGAAATATAGCAAGGCAATGTTTTCCAGAAGTGAGCATGGCAGTTAATAACACGGCACGTTTACACAATGTTCACAGAGGCGACAATGGAGTCGTAAACACTGATTGAAGTTTACCCACGAGTCCACAGTGCATTGCGATGGAACGCAGTCCTTTCGAGCCTTATATCATATCACTTTTGTTTCCTCATACAATTTAAAAGCACAGTAAGACGAGGATGGAACTGGATATTTTCAAGCCTTTTATCATATCACTTTTGTTCACTCTTACAATTTAAAAGCACAATACGACGAGGATGGGATTCGAATCCATGCGTGCAGAGCACAATGGATTAGCAGACCATCGCCTTAACCACTTGGCCACCTCTTCCATTTTTGTCTTCTTTTTGTCCACATTTAAAATGGGAAATATAGCAAGGCAATGTTTTCCAGAAGTGATCATAGCAGTTAATAAAACTATCTTCAAAGTTAAACGGAGAAACAGTGATGACGACGGTGTAGTAAACACAGATCGGAGTGTACCCACTGGCACACAGTGTATTGCAGTGGAACGTGGTCCTTTTGAGCCTTATATCATATCACTTTTGTTTCCTCATACAATTCAAAAGCACAGTACGACGAGGATGGGATTCGAACCCATGCGTGCAGAGCACAATGGATTAGCAGTCCATCGCCTTAACCACTCGGCCACCTCGTCCGTTTTTGGGTTTTTTTTGTCCACATTTAAAACGGGAAATATAGCAAGGCAATGTTTTTCAGAAGTGATCATAACTATCTTCAAAGTTAAACGGAGAAACAGTGATGACGACGGTGTAGTAAACACAGATCGGAGTGTACCCACTGGCACACAGTGTATTGCAGTGGAACGCCATCCTTTCGAGCGTATTCATGATATCACTTTTCCTTCTAAGAATAAACGCTTGTTACGACGAGGATGGGATTCGAACCCACGCGTGCAGAGCACAATGGATTAGCAGTCCATCGCCTTAACCACTCGGCCACCTCGTCCGTTGTTGTACTTTTTTTGTCCGCATTTAAAACGGGAAATATAGCAAGGCAATGTTTTCCAGAAGTGAGCATGGCAGTTAATAACACGGCACGTTTACACAACGTTCACCGAGGCGACGATGGAGTCGTAAACACTAATTGAAGTTTACCCATGAGTCCACAGTGCATTGCAATGGAACGTGGTCCTTTTGAGCCTTATATCATATCACTTTTGTTTCCTCATACAATTCAAAAGCACAGTACGACGAGGATGGGATTCGAACCCATGCGTGCAGAGCACAATGGATTAGCAGTCCATCGCCTTAACCACTCGGCCACCTCGTCCGTTTTTGGGTTTTTTTTGTCCACATTTAAAACGGGAAATATAGCAAGGCAATGTTTTCCAGAAGTGATCATAACTATCTTCAAAGTTAAACGGAGAAACAGTGATGACGACGGTGTAGTAAACACAGATTGGAGTGTACCCACTGGCACACAGTGTATTGCAGTGGAACGCCATCCTTTCGAGCGTTTTCATGATATCACTTTTCCTTCTAAGAATAAAAGCTCGTTACGACGAGGATGGGATTCGAACCCACGCGTGCAGAGCACAATGGATTAGCAGTCCATCGCCTTAACCACTCGGCCACCTCGTCCGTTTTCGCCTTTTTATTTGTCCACATTTAAAACAGGAAATATAGCAAGGCGATGTTTTCCAGAAGTGATCATGGCAGTTAATAACACGGCACGTTTACACAACGTTCACAGAGGCGATGATGGAGTAGTAAACACTGATTGAAGTTTACCCACGAGTCCACAGTGCATTGCAATGGAACGCGGTCCTTTCGAGGCTTATATCATATCACTTTTGTTTCCTCATACAATTTAAGAGCACAGTAAGACGAGGATGGAACTGGATACTTTCAAGCCTTTTATCGTATCACTTTTGTTCACTCTTACAATTTAAAAGCACAGTACGACGAGGGTGGAACTGGATACTTTCAAGCCTTATATCATATCACTTTTGTTTCCTCATACAATACAAAAGCACAGTACGACGAGGATGGGATTTGAACCCACGCGTGCAGAGCACAATGGATTAGCAGTCCATCGCCTTAACCACTCGGCCACCTCGTCCGTTTTTGTATGTTTTTTGTCCACATTTAAAACGGGAAATATAGCAAGGCAATGTTTGCCAGAAGTGAGCATGGCAGTTAATAACACGGCACGTTTACACAACGTTCACCGAGGCGACGATGGAGTCGTAAACACTGATTGAAGTTTACCCACGAGTCCACAGTGCATTGCAATGGAACGTGGTCCTTTTGAGCCTTATATCATATCACTTTTGTTTCCTCATACAATGTAAAAG
The DNA here is from genome assembly GCF_027744825.2 of Synchiropus splendidus. Classification (NCBI taxonomy): domain Eukaryota; kingdom Metazoa; phylum Chordata; class Actinopteri; order Syngnathiformes; family Callionymidae; genus Synchiropus; species Synchiropus splendidus. The sequence goes on along the minus strand of NC_071345.1, from coordinate 7,212,380 downwards.
CACAGTACGACAAGGATGGGATTCGAACCCACGCGTGCAGAGCACAATGGATTAGCAGTCCATCGCCTTAACCACTCGGCCACCTCGTCCGTTATTGTACTTTTTTTGTCCACATTTAAAACGGGAAATATAGCAAGGCAATGTTTTCCAGAAGTGAGCATGGCAGTTAATAACACGGCACGTTTACACAACGTTCACCGAGGCGACGATGGAGTCGTAAACACTGATTGAAGTTTACCCATGAGTCCACAGTGCATTGCAATGGAACGTGGTCCTTTTGAGCCTTATATCATATCACTTTTGTTTCCTCATACAATACAAAAGCACAGTACGACGAGGATGGGATTCGAACCCATGCGTGCAGAGCACAATGGATTAGCAGTCCATCGCCTTAACCACTCGGCCACCTCGTCCATTTTTGGGTTTTTTTGTCCACATTTAAAACGGGAAATATAGCAAGGCAATGTTTTCCAGAAGTGATCATAACTATCTTCAAAGTTAAACGGAGAAACAGTGATGACGACGGTGTAGTAAACACAGATTGGAGTGTACCCACTGGCACACAGTGTATTGCAGTGGAACGCCATCCTTTCGAGCGTTTTTATGATATCACTTTTCCTTCTAAGAATAAAAGCTCATTACGACGAGGATGGGATTCGAACCCACGCGTGCAGAGCACAATGGATTAGCAGTCCATCGCCTTAACCACTCGGCCACCTCGTCCACTTGTGTCTTTTTCTTTTTGTCCACATTTAAAACATGAAATATAGCAAGACAATGTTTTCCAGAAGTGATCATGGTAGTTCGTAACGTTTACACGGCGTTTACCGACTTTTCTTCAATGCGTCTCAAGAAACTGTGTCTCGATTACTGCCAGCACAGTTGGGTGGCAGGAGCCCCTAGACTAGAGTTTGGATCGACTCTGCTGTGATTTCAACCCTGAAGCACAACTTCATTCATTCCAGATCAGTCAACTCAACAAAGCCATCACCAGACTTAAATGATTTTGTGTGTGGGTAAAGTAGGGTGAAGGTATTTCAGTCCTTGTGCCACTCAGAGCAGAGCACTTGACCCCTCACCTTCTCCCCCTCTCTAATCCCAAAGTACCTGTTATATATTACAGGGCTGTAATTCTATACTCAGCTACGCTAAACCTCAGCATATTGCAAACTTCATGGATGAGCTGATGGAACAGCGTGCTGAAGTGTCCCACTGAGAGAAAGTGAAAAACCTAAACAGAAAGCCTGTTGACAGGAGTCATGCCAGCTGGCCTCACTAGCCCCCCAGGCTAACGGCAACAACAGCCTTGAAATCCTAGCTTTGTTCGGCTAGTTATCCCTAACAGACACACACGCTCGCACACTCACACACAGCTGTACTCTGTTCTGCCCCTTGCTGATTCAACACATTTCAAAGTGAAATCCTCCGGCCTCCCACACAGGCCGCCTGCTCCGGGGTCAGTCTTGAGGAGGGTGGTCAGGTTCAGACCGTGGCGGCCAAGCTGGGTGTGGAAGGGGCATATGTACATACAAACACACATTCATGCCTGCCTGCACAAATGCTCGCAGGATTGTTGTCGGCTGGACATCTGGCAGTCTCGAGCGAGCTTGGAACATGCTCGCTTGTATAAAGAGCCCTTTGTGCTTGTGTGGCTGCTTAAAGTACCAGTGGAGCGCCCTGCCATGGTGCAAGTCACAAATAGCTGCAAATAAAGTGAAGCCCAAACTCACGTCTATCTCCACATGCATTTTTAAGCATAACAACAAGGATAAGAGGAGCATAACTTGCACTGATATTTCTGTGTATTTGATGCTGACAAAGAAAATGTCAGCATATCTTTAAGTGTTTAATTGTCATGATACAGTCATGTATCATGACTGAGGAAAGTGCTGGCCATGTAAATCAGTGGTTTGAGTGAGACAGCATTAAAGAAGCTGCAGCATCTTGAAAGTATAATTTGAACCTCAATATAAACATACAACAAACCATATGCACGCACACAAATCTGCTCCCAAATATGGGGCACTTAGCTCAACAGTGGAGCCTTTCTATGTAAAAATGAAAATGTGGATCTGATCAATTATTTACTACTTTATTTGTTCAGCCAAGTGTGTTTGATATTTTTGATACAGTTTCAGTTAGCTTTGCCTAATTTCTGGACTTTGAAAAGTAGTGTGTCAAAGTGTTGCAAAGCCCCTTCTCCTTGTCAGAGGTGGCCGTGATTCTTCTGCTTTTGGGAGCCCAACTTACTGCCATCACTGTGTCCTGCTTTTAAGCAGTTCACTGGTGGTTGTTATCAGAGAACCTCAGCATGAGAACCAGCCTCTGTTGACCTCCGCGCTTCCCCATGACCCATTCGTGAATGTTGGGAAAACATGCTGCAATTGTAAAAACAAAGTCTACAATCACTCAGAGTTTGTGGGCCCACATGGCTCCTCCCCTCTGGACCGCATCAAGCTCCGCCCCCTGCTGTATCCGCAGTGGTTGGCTAATTAGAGGGTTGCCACGGGAACGGAATGGCAGCTAAGCCAAGGGGTGTAATGACAGAGTGAGGGAGTAGGGCAGGGATAGATTATAGACCTGACAGTGAGTTGAGAGGAAATAAGAAGAGGCATGGGTGAGAATATGAAAAAAAGCAAGATTTAAAAGAAGAATAGAATGGTGTGTAGTGAACACAGTTTAGCAAAGGAGAATGCAATGTGAATGAATGACTTGGCATTGGAGTGAAGCCCAATATCTAATAGTACATAACACTGTGTTACGAACACGTACTGACACAAGTCCAGTATATCTGATGGAGTAGTTTGTCTGACTTTACCTAAGTGGAGTAGTCACATGAGATCACTGAGGTCAAGCCCAAAGGGAATTGGTTAAAAAAGAATCTAATCAGGGAGCAACATGCTCCACTGACATCATCCTTTCACCACCTGGATTAAGTTTTCCATGAAGCATTTGCATGTTGTGTTGTCAAACTGGGTCAGCAAGCTTTCCAGATTCCAAAAGACTCCAAAGTACATTGCTCGTATTCCAAAGAGAACACAGCAATTAGGAAACACGGCCACGTGTGCGTCCACTTTTTTTGGAAAGGTGTCTTCGGCCGGCATTGGAAATAATCAGCCTGTGGTAACCACGGTAACAAACAGGAAACGGTGCTGCAGCTGAGCCTGGTCACTGTGACAGCTCCTCTTGCTCCTCCTGTGTGGCCACTTCATTCTTCAGAAGACAAACACAGAGTTGGACCATGATACGAAGTGGAAAATCAGAAGTTACCAAGCTGTGTGTATTTCAGCCTCACGGCTGCAAGTCTTTTAACCACATTGTGTGAAGTCTGTGTCAGCCTTTACAATCTGAGCTGCGTGTCATCATATCAGCTTACTGTTGGCAAAAACCACCTCTGACCACAGCCACAACACAGCCCTGTTTTGTGGCCGGGTACAGCTCTGCTTCTTCTTTTCCCTCTTAAAAAGATAGAATACAGTCTAATTCACATCAACTTAAAGTGTTGTTTCCTATAAAAATGCTTTGCAGTCTGCTGAAAATTCTATATAAAATCCCCTTCTTGAGTTCAAATGAGTCACTGGAATTTTAAGGAGAGGTGATTCACTTATTCCAAACTTCTTGCAGTAGAGTTCTCTGGTATTTCAGCCAGTTCGCTGTTGCAAGAATTGGAGTGAGAAACTCTGCGCTGTCTCAGCTGATGTTGTGCAAGACTTGTGTGTAGTTATGCGACATCATAGGTCTCAACAATAATCCTATAAAAATCCTTTAGCTGTTTCCCATTGCAATGCTTCTCATTTTTTTAACCATGTTTGGTTGACATCCGACCTGGGCAAAATGCTTCTCATGAACATTTGGTGTTCAATATTGCTTTTTATTTTGCTTATTTATGTCAGACATTTCCTCATCTCTTTCAATCTTCAATTTTCATTCACCATATTAATAATAATAATATGTGTAGTTATACACACATTATCGTGTGTGTGTATAATATAATAATAATAAGCGTTTTAAAAACAACATGATGACCCTTTCTCCTGTTCTTTACTGATTATTTCATGACTCTCTTGTCTTTGCCCTCTAGCTGCACTGGTTTAACAACTGTTCTCTTGTTTTCCCCAGGTATCAGTATTACCTGCAGGTGAAGAAGGAATTATTGGACGGGAGGCTGCACTGCACGGTGGAGCAGGGAATCAGACTAGCTGGTCTAGCAGTACAAGGTGAGGAGACAGGAAAACACATGCTGAACAAACAACTGATGCGAGTAATCTACCGGCGCGAGACAGACGGCACAAGAGCGAAGGAGAGAACACAAAGTCACGCTTTCTCGGGTCATCTTGACTCCACTACCAAATATGGCTGCATACCACTGGGAGAGTCCTGCACACTTCACTGGTATCAGTCGTTGCACACACACTCACCTTCTCCTCCCGGGTCCTGTTTTTGTCTTGCCGCAAATGTAAACAGTTAGCTTATCTCCGGCTCCAAGGTCGGCCTTGGCAGCATCAGGATGAAGCTTATCAGACGGGAGGTGAGGATCCTCTTTTTATCTGACTCACATTAGGACCATATTAACACAAACAAGACAAATCGGCAGCTACATTGCGCTCGATATGGTTTTGTCAAGACATCAATCCACTCTTGTTGGATAAGCTAACCAATGTGATTCTGTCTCACAGCTGATTTTGGGGACTTCACTCAGTTCACGTCTCAGGACTTCCTCAGGGAATACGTTCTGTTTCCCGTGGTGAGTGTCAAGTCCTTAACCCGGTATTGAGTCCCACAGCTCGCTCAATTTTGTCGATTTAACTCTTCAGAACTGGCCCAATGGAGATGAGGTGCTGGAGGAGTGGACGCAGAAAGTGGCAGAGGAGCACAAGAGTCACTGGTACTGAAAATGAAGTCTGCTACGTTATTCATTGAGTAACGTTATTCATGAGTAACTGGCTCTGGCTCTTCTCAGTCGAATGCAGGCTGCAGAGGCGGAGCTTTTGTACATCAAGGAGATTGAGAAACTGGACGGTTTTGGGCAGGAGAGTTTTCCTGCTAAGGTATTGAATGAACCCACCTCTTGTTCAAACCAGAATCGGCATCTAACAAGTTCCCCTCTTGTCCAGGACAACTACACCAATGACATTTTCATCGGCGTGTCCTTCATCGGAGTGTTTGTCAAACACAGAAATGGCAGATCTATCATGCTCCACAGGCAAGTCCGGAGCCAGCCGTTTTATGTTGTTATTTTCTCAGATTGATCATGTTTTTCTTGCAGGTGGAAGGACATTGGCACCGTTGCACATAACAAGTCTGCCATCACCGTTGAGATCATGAGCAGGGACGACACCATCATTTTTCACTTGGTAAGTATCATCTGATGAAGGACACAAACAGAGAATCCTCTACAAATTAAATCCATTTGTGTCCGGTGTGCAGGAAGACATGGAGATGGCCAAGTACATTGCCCGTCTTTTCACGGCCAGACACAAGTTCTACAAGCAAAACAAGATCTGTGCAGAGTGAGGGAGCGTTTATCTCCACACTTTTCAACGTTTAATGACGTTCATCTCGCTCTGAAGTTTAAGTCCATCATATGTCTCTGTTTTAGCAGGCCGACCCACTCACCTGCACCAATCCCAAGACGGACCACCTGGACCCACCGGCTCTCCTTGGTACTTGTTATTGAAATAGCCCAAATGTGTTTGTTTAGTTTTGACTTTTCTAAATACAGAAGTTGAGATGACCGCGAGGGAGCGCAGAAACAGCTGTGGTTGGAGTCTTTCCCCAACTTTCCCACTCTCCTGCTCTTAATTGTGCCACGAAGTCTCGGTTTTATCGTGGGTGTTGCTGGAAAGTTCACAAGGGTGTTGCTTGGTTTGATTTCCTGTGCGACAATGAAGGCAGTGATTTGTGCGTCTCCCAACGCTGCTGGCCAGACAATGGCTCTGCTAAAAGCGGCACAATGGTCGTCCTGTCTGTCCAGTGAGATGTTCAGATGTCCGCTTGGAGGACCCCTGGCAAGCTAGAAGGCCTTTTAAAGTGCTTTTGCTGAATTGAAGATTCATTTCGCCACTAATAGGATGTGCAAAGTGGTCAGTGCTGCTGCACTGGGGCATGAAGTTTGGTTAACTCTATGGTGTTTAGTGAGGAAAATGAATTGATTTATTATGGCCTTTGTGTGAGTAACTTTTGAGAGGTGGAGGTGTGGCCCTTCAATCTGGTCTTGGGTCTGTGATCTGATGATGTAAAAATGATCAATGAAGATAGCAATGCGTCCTAACGTTTGTTCTCTGCTTAGCCACGCCCCCAGTCCTGTAACTTCCAGTATGGCGACCACTATCAAGACACACAAAGCTCTCAAGGTAGGTACATTTTAGAAAGTCTACTAACAGGAGAACTGGGTCGGTTCTCCTCCAGCGCGTGACTCAGAGCTGGGCTTTGTATTTCTACAAACTCCCAGCCAATTAAGAAAGAACAGTTTGGGCACTAAGGAGTGACTTCATCCTTCTTTGACTCGTTCACACAAACTTGAGTCACAACAGCTTAACTGTTTAAGGGCATGCAGCGAAAACACTGGGTGTGCTTCCATGTGGGTGTGGGATCCATGCGGAGGGTGATTTCAAGCTTCTTTTGTGGTCGCTACAATTTAATTTGGGGAAGTTTGTGGGCTTCTCAAACAGAAGCTTTAATGAGCACATGTGGTTCTCGCAGAAGGGTAAATGTGTTTGTCTTTCTTTCCCTGTTCTGCTCTGCAGACAGCATCTTCCACGACGACCCGTACTTCAAGTCGCAGACCAGTCTGGATCGCTGCCAATTGGACTTTCCCTACCGTAATGGGACGGTTCCCAATGGGAGCATGTACAGCAGCCCCAGCCTCAGCTCGCTCAATCACTCCCAGACGTTTGTCCCACCTTCCCCCATGTCCTCCAACCTCAGCATCCCCGGCAGTGAGCTTATGCGCCCAGACTACATCCCGAGCCACCGCCACAGTGCCATTATCGCTCCGTCCTACCGGCCCACGCCGGAGTATGATGCTGTGATGAGGCAGAAGCGGCGAATGCTCCCTGCTCACCATGACCTGCACAGCCAATCGCTGCGCAGCCTCAACATAAGTAACGCCTGTGCATACCGGCAACCTGAAGCTCTGGTCTACAGCCAGCCTGAGATGAGGGAGAGGGGCCCGTATCATGGTCTGGGTCAAAGTCCTGGACCTTACACTCCACAGGTATGGGAAGATGATGTGTAGTCTGTCTAGAATATGTGTCAAACTCAAGGCCTCTGGGCCAAATCTGGCCTGCCGTGTCATTTAATGTGGCCTGCAAGAGATGGAAGATAGAGATAGAAATGGGGGACTTGAGTTTGTCATGTTTATGGCGCCATCTATGTTTTATTCTTATTGAAGCAATGCTGCAAATAACGTTTTGAATGCTTGAGACATGAATTAGATCTGTGTCAATGTTGATGCTTTTGCATTCACTGTCCTCTATTGTTGTCATTCCAGATCAGCTACAGTAAACCAGTGTCCCACGGCCCCCACCAAGGAGGACCAGCCAGCAGCCACGGACCCTGCCACTCGCCCTTCGTCAATGGAGTCGGCGGCAGCAGTGGAGGCGGAGGTGTCGGCAGCTCCATCTCTCACACTGTCAGCACGCCCGAGCTGGCGAACACCAAACAACAAGGGACGAACACAGGAAACTACGCCGCTACCGCCAACATGCTGCGTAACCACATGTCACGTCCACCGCCGCCTTACCCCACAAGCTCCTTCCGCCCCGCCACCAGCACGCCAGACTTGGCCAGCCACCGTCATCGCTGCATCGGGGGCAGCAGTCCGGAGCTGGTGACTCGCATGGTACAGCTCTCGGTCAAGACCTTCCAGCCAGACAGTTCAGCTGTGGTGCATCAGTCCCTGCAGGAGGTCAGTGAGCCACTGACTACTGCGGCCAAGCACCGCTCGACGCTCGGGAAGAGACACAGCATGGAGGTGATCAGCAGCATGAGAGGCGGAGGAGGAGGAATGGAGGGGCTTGTGATGAAGAGCATCAACGCTCCACTACATCGTCGGAACACTCTGAGAGAGCATGTGAAGCCCCCTCCCCCTCAGGCCATTTGTGCACCTCAAGCCCAGACCCCTCAGCCACCCGCTCACCCCCCACCTCCACCTCAGCCTTCTCAACCTTCACCTCAGCAGCCGAAAGAGCTGCCCGTTCAGATGACTGTCCAAAAAGTACAGGAGCCTGCCACGACTGGTCCGGTGGGCTATCAGCACCAGAAGACCCTCTCCAACGCCACCATGCTGATCCACAGTAGCGAGAGCGAAGAAGAGGAGGAAGAGGAGGAGCGACCCGAGCTCGACGTTCAAATCCCGAGCCTTAATGAGGACATTAGCATTAGCGCTCAACTCCAAGCAGCATTGGCCAAACTGCCGAACAAGCCTCCTCCGGAGTACCCCGGTCCTCCGAGACCTCCCAGCAACACGAAGATCCGCAGTCACGGTCACAACCACACTCACAACCACAATCAAGGACCAGGATCCAACCAGGGACCCGTAGACCAGACCCCAGAACAGAACCACGCTCTCACTCACGGACAGAGCCAGGGCAGTGTCGGACCCGGGAGCGCTGGCGGTTCTGGCGGTACGTTAACCCGAGCGGACCAGGTCAACGGGGCGGTTTTGGGACCGTCCATTTCTGAGCCAGACCTGACCAGCGTGAAGGAGAGGGTGAGGAAGGAGCCGGTCAAAGAGAGGCCGGTGTCGGAGATGTTCTCCCTGGAGGACAGCATTGTGGAGCGGGAGATCGCGCAGAGGGTGAGTCACAGCTGGAGTCACAGCTCAGCTGAATGCTATTTCCCAAAATGTCTGTTTCTGATCCAACATGAGAAGCGCAACCTCTTGAAACTTAAGATTCATGACCTTCTGTTACATCACTTAATTAATACTTGAAGTATGTGAACTTTTTGTTGAAATGTAGTCAGTAGATAAACACCAGTCTTCGGTGATGACTGAGCCACCACAACACGAGGAACAACAAAACAAACCAGCTTGCACCACTTTGTTTACTGGTTGGTTTTCTTAACTGCTGATTAACGGTAATCCGGGGTTCAGCACCTGAGAGGGTAGCACAGGTCTCCCCGGCCTGCTAAACCTCCTTAAATCCTCCAGATTATTCAGTGTGTTCTGTGTCGCGGCTTTTCACACAGCAGCAGGTACAAATTCATTTTTATTTTCTGCCATAGCTGTAAACCTCGGAGGGGACGGTGGAGTGAACCCCACAATTTGTCACGATTGTGTCCTTGAATACTTAATGCTTAACGTCAGTGCTGGTTCATTATCCCCCCGGGGTTCCCCCTGTCACCCCCATGCTGTTGTTGTGACTGTACCAAAGAGGTGGAGAGGGGAAGGGTGGGGTTGTCCTGGAGGTTCTAATAGCATCAGAGATTAGCAGGAATAATCCAGGGATGAGGGAGGAAACTTGAAATGTGGGTCAGTGTTGGGCGGCCATGCTGGCGGACAGACAGAAGGTTCTCTGCTGAGGTAGGAAGGATCTACTACTATTGTCCCAATACTTGGGCTGGGATAGCCAGGCCTTGTAGTCAGGGCACCGTCACCCACGTGTGTTTACCTCACAGTGCCTCCTCCCACCTCTGTAGCCGGCGCTGAGCTCATGGCAGGTCAGGTGGCCTTCTTACACCGCAGCTCGCCGCGATCATGACGCCGGGATTTTCTTCTCTTTTGAAGACGCTGGAAAGACAGAAAATGTCTGTGGACTCCATGAAGAGGCCCCTGATGATGGCAGCGCTCAACGGGCTCTACGTGGCCCGGATGCCCGTCCCAGAGTGTCCAGCAGAGGACGGCGCCAAAGCTGCCACTGACGAGCGGGTAAGATGGTTCCAGTCTCATTGGATGTTGAAGAAACTTGGACACGCAATGCTTGATGTTTGTCATGTAAATGTCATGTAAAAACATTAAAATCTGCATTATTTAATGAGGTCAATGTGGAATGCAAATGTATTAAACATACATTTAGCTTCCTGACTTTTAAAAAATAAAATACTACTAACAATGTCTTTCTAAACTTCTAAGTTTTTATGATATATAATGTGTCTCATCTTTTTTATTTTATTTTTTTCAATTTGAATTTCAATATATTAGTTGTTTTTATTTTTAGTTATTTATTCAAATTATTTTACATTTTGACTTTAATTATTGCATATATTTATTTCCTTTTGAAAGATTTTTGAATGCCTCTGCATCACAAAACACAATATAGAACTTATTAGTGATCTGCTTATCCTTAAGCTTCTTCTGTGTTTTCAAAATGTTTTTGTGAACCCTAATATTTCTCAATCTCTCGGGATTGCCTATCAAGTGTGTAAATGTGAAGCCAAGCCTTTGTCCTGGCCGTTGCTAAGCTAAGGAAGCGAGTGCTAAGTGGGCTCTGGAACGCGTGGCATGATGGTGCTTATCGTCTGTGGGCCCACTGCTATGTCAAGAATGTGAGCAGAGAGAGTGAGCCCAAGTGATTGATGGAAGGAGGGAGGAAGAAAGAGTGGAGGGATTCATGGCTGACCTATAAGGCTGGAGTCAGGAAACACACTGCCATGTTTAGAGAAGCAGAAGTTCAGCTGCGAGTGATGACGAAGGTTGAGAAATGCAGACGTACATGATCATGGGATTCGTATGTGATGGAATGTAAATAGCGTCTGTGGCCTGAAACCACTTTGTCAGGAGGAGGTGATGACTCACACTGACCCACTGTCTCCTCCAGTGCAAGACTCTGGAGCTGAAGCTGGAAGAGGAGCGGGTTTTCACAGAGTACGAGCAGGTTCCCAAAAAGCGACCCGACTGTGTTCCCACCACGGCCACACTGCCCGAGAACACCGAGCGCAACCGCTTCCGTGACGTGGTCCCGTATGAGGAGAATCGGGTCGAGCTGGTGCCGAACAAAGAGAACAACACTGGATACATCAATGCCTCGCACATCAAGGTCTGAAGTCATGACGCGACATCACACCATTTATTAAAATGAAATAAAAGTTACATCTAACTGAAGCAAAAATAACAAAACAAAACAATTTTGCCGACGTAATATGGGATAGTACAACAGATATAATGTGTGCTGAAGTCGCCAGGACACACTGTCATAGTGGCGTTTACTGTCTAGGGTGAAAACTAAACTATTACTACTAGTCACTGCTAAAATAAACCATTGGTTAATGATCAAGGCAATAGATGAAGTTTAGAGAAGTTGTTTATGTGGATCATTATTTGTAGAAAGACAGAATGGACAGAGAAAATGAGCATTATTGTTGTGGAAAATGAAAAATAAACATTGATAAATAACGATAATATGATATGACACAGAAACTTAAATGTTATAAATATGTTTATTTTGAAATATAGTTATTGTGTTGCAGAAACACCTCATTTAGGATCCTTAATCAATCAATATATTAATAAAACATTCATAATTTTTTTTCCATTAGAAAATTAATTTCTTAATTTAATATTGAAATTCTTCCTGTCGTGAGGTACATTTGTATATTCAGACTTTCTGTTGAAAAAAAAACTATGAAGAAAAATGTAATGTAAGTGTAACTGTTTTAAAATTACATGTAAATAATTGTTTTGAAAAAATATTGTCATTTCAGAAATATTTTTAAAACGACATGTAATTGTACTTAAACATTTAAACTAAAATAATAATAATTGATACCTGGGGAAGCGGAGTAAGGCACCTGAATGCACATTATCAAGGCAAAGCAGGTGTTTTGAGGGTTCATTTAACAAGATTTTGTTTATGTTGTGTTGTGGAGACTCAATGTTGTTGATCTCAATCTGTCCATCAACGCTCCACTTTTCACTGCTCATTTAGGTTTCAAACCCTGAGCAGAGTGTCTCTCCAAGTGTTCATGTGAGTTTAATGAAAAAGTCAAACAGCCACATCACAGAGCTGAAAACTTAAAAACAGCTCCAGCTCGTCTTTGTTGTGGGCCGGTCCTAAGCTGCTCGGAGGAGAGGATGAAAGGCTGCTATTGAAGCCACTTGGGGCATTTAAGCTGCAGGAATTCACTAAGAATGTGTTCCAAACTCTAAAACCTCTTAAGAAAACCTGAACAGCTCTCACACACTTTTGCTTCTCTTCAGGCATGAGTTTTTAGAGTTAGTTTGCACTGCGGTGCAGGACTGGTCCAGGAGGAGGCTGGAAATCGTGTGCCACATGCTCCACCACTAAAAAAAAACCCCACTAAAGCCAGGTCACAGTATGTGCGAAATAGATTCTAAACTCGGGGTGAAGGACATGAAACGGGAATAAACGCAGTAGAACGTTAATGGTGTTTCTACTGCCTCCCAGTGGCAGAAGAAGTTAACTACATTTTTCCATATATCTATTTTTCCATTTAAATCATAGAAAGCCTGACTTCAGATCGAGAATACATTTGAAAAGAACATCTACAATGAGTACAATCTGCAGGGTGAACATTGAAAATCATAACATCGTTTTCCCAGGTGATGATCCGGGGGGAGGAGTGGCACTACATCGCCACCCAGGGGCCGTTAGCTAACACCTGCGCAGACTTCTGGCAGATGGTCTGGGAGCAGGGGGTCAATGTCATCGCCATGGTGACAGCCGAGGAGGTACACTGAAGCAGCTGTGGACCCGTTTCCCGGCCGCTGGCTTCCGTGCGTGACACGGCGTCTTCTTTGTCCTGCAGGAGGGCGGCCGACCCAAGAGCCACCGCTACTGGCCCAAACTGGGCTCCAAACACAACTCGGCCACTCACGGAAAGTTCAAGGTCACCACCAAGTTCCGCACCGACTCGGGGTGGTACGCCACCACGGGACTGAAGGTCAAGCACTTGCTGTCGGGTCAGGAGCGGACCGTGTGGCACCTGCAGTACACGGACTGGCCGGAGCAGGGCTGCCCTGAATACGTCCAGGGTTTCCTCTGTGAGTGAAGGGGACCTGCCAGCTGGGTCTGCTCCGTCTCACTCTCCATGCTTGTGTCTGACAGCCTACCTGGAGGAGATCCAGTCCGTGAGGAGACACACCAACTCCATGCTGGACACCTCCAAGAGCCTCAACCCCCCCGTGGTGGTCCACTGCAGCGCCGGTGTAGGGCGCACGGGCGTGGTCATCCTCACTGAGCTGATGATCAGCTGCCTGGAGCACAACCAGGTCAGTCGTGATCGTGATTCCGTCGTGTCCCGGTGGGAAGGTTGACACCGTTCTCCTCTTCCACAGCCGGTGGAAGTCTCCGCCATGTTGTCGGCGCTGCGACAGCAGAGGATGCTGATGGTCCAGACCATCTCCCAGTACAAGTTTGTCTACCAGGTCCTGATCCAGTTCCTCAAGAACTCGCGCCTCATCTGAGCCTGACACAGCATCAGGTGGTGAAACAGGAAGCTGCAACGACAAGTCAAACCAGCCACAAAAGTGTCCAAATGTTTCCCGGGACCTTCCTGGTCTGGACTGGTGCTTATGTTGGGATCCACGACCAGGCACCTCCTGATCTGTTTTGAAGCCTATAACGTTGACACTCGACCCCAGCCCTGTAGGGGGCGGCAGTGTGCCAAGAGGAAATGTGTTCAAATCACTCCTCCTGTTTCGAAACAGAAATTTACTTCAACGTTCTAGATTTTAATTTATTTATCTCCACATCAGCTTTGCAAGGACTGACTCGGCAACTTTGTTTTGTCGACCTCTTCAATTGTCTTAACTTAAAGTCGCTTCCGTGCTCATTTCAGCTCCACCAACTTCAAAGGGTTTGTCCTCAACATCTCAAACTTCTAAAATGAACATGCGTCTGTGGTGTTTTCTCTGAATGTTTGAGCTCAGAAATAGGTATTTAAGGGCCTCACAGAAGACATAAAAACTCAGTCCTTGCGTTGAATTCCGCAGAAATAGTTGCCAAAAAAACTACCTGTACATCCAATGTGGAGGAAACAACTTGAGCTGTAGCTTGAACGAAGCTGGGATCTTTACCAACTGTAAATACTGTATCATCGTGCCTTATGTGTAACAAGAGAAGCTCATGTATTGTTTTGGGTTCTAATATTTGATCTTTAACTGATCCATTTTTAAGACAGTGATGATCTAAATTTCATCCTTTAACATGTTTATATTTCACCCTCGATGCAAAGCAGCCGTGTCCAAAGTCACGTTGTACATACACTAATAGTTTTTTTTCAATAGTTTTTGACTTGGTACCCCAAAATACCGCAACATAATAAACTATGCATGCATGTTTTACTTCACTGTATATAAGTATATGCTCAGATAAGCTGTACGCTCTCAGTGTATGAACAGTGTTGCCATCATGTAACCACTTTGTGACAGTATTGTATCACAGCATTCCACCATTTGTTCATATTTAATTTTTACCTTTTTCGGAACAAAATTCCCAAATATCTTTCAGAATATTTGTACATACCTTTTTGTATATGCTTCTTTTTGTCTTCTCCCCTGGACGTGTATGAGACTGTCATACTTGCTTATTATGCAATAAAAGCCTTATTTTCTTTAACATTTTGACTTTATTGCCTCAACTTAAACAAAACCTCGCTTGTCTCTGGACATCAGAGCAAAAAAAGGGAAGACAAATACTAAAACAACGATGATGCTTTCATGTCAGTCAACGACAAATACGCAGAGATGTTTTCATTCATATTCCGGCGATGTGCTGACGCAGCTCTTTCACATATTGGTGGTCTCTCCCGTGAGCCACCTCCATGATGGCCAGGGCCTGAAAGTGATGAGAAAAAAGTCCCAACTGTGAGCATTTTATTTTCATTTTATTATTTTATGAATGGAAGTTTATTCAAAGTCTATTGGGTTTTATATATTTGACAATAAAGTCAAAATGTTAAAATGTAAAAAAATATATATATATAAAAACCAAGATTACCACATACTACCAAACAATATATATAGAATAAATATACATCACATACCTACATGACTTGATAGAAGTATATAATTAAGCATAAATAAAGAAATAATTATATAAATAAATGTTTTTTTCTTTTTTTATCTTCATTCTTTATCTTTATTTTAAATTAAATTACATACTTTTAACAAGCCAAGTAGTTCTGTCAAATACATGTAAAAAAAAAAAAAAGAAATATGCCACACAAATTTAAAAAAAATCTGCAAATATTCATGATAAAAATAAATAAATAAATAAAAAGTAACAGCCATTTAAAGACACTGAAATGGAATATGTACACTCTGGTTTATATACGAATTTGAAATTTGTAATGTAGTAATCCAGTCACTTCTTCAGATGTGGTAGCGTTACCAGCCTTCTCCACTCTCTCAGCTGCTTACCTTCTTCAGAGCACTGACCGCTGCTGAGGGTCTCTCCATTCTCATGTACAGCTTCCCAAGCTTCAGGTACATGGACGAGACGTTGAGGGAGAAGGGGGGATACAGACGGCTGCGAGTCGGTGGAAAAACTCAACGCGAGAACGGTCATAATGAAACGGCGGATCAGAAAAGAGACACGCTCACCAGTAGGGTTTGATGATCTTCTCTCCGTATCTGATGGCGCCATCGTCGTCGTCCAGGTAGAGACACACCCCCATGGCCTGGTACATCATGTGCAGCATGTAAATATTGGCGTCGTCGAACACCGCCCCCATCTTCTCCAGACTGTGCTCGCACATCTCCAGCAGCTCACTAGGGGGTGCTGTCGAGTCAAGGAAGCGCTTCACAGACTGGAAGTCTACACCAGCTTTAGGAGTGTTGGAGGATATCTTTAACATCTTTTGAGGCTCGGAACTCTCGGATGGTTTTGCGCGCGTAGCGGATCATGTTGGAGACGACATCTGACTCGAAGGCTTCGCTCCGCTTGCGCTCCTTCAGCTTCACTTTATCCTGCAGACCAACAGTCAAACTCCAGACAGTGTCCCCCAGAAAACGCTTTTCTGATCACCCACTTGGGACTTGGTGTGACACTCGGGACAGTCGCAGCTGAAGTAGTAGGACTCGCGCAGGCGGTTGTTGCGGTCGTCTGTTGGGTACAGCAGGTCGATGTAGCTGATCAGAACCTGAGGCACACGCAGGCAGGGGCTCCCGTTACTAGTGTTTCACTGGCAGTGAAGTAGCTCAAAAACTGATGGACAGATTCCAGTGGAATCAATGAGTGGAGAGGTATAATAACCATCTGTATCCATGGAGTTTTTTTTTTTGCTATCAATGATATTTCAAATGCTAAAAAAATCTATTTAAAAAGCTAAAATAAATGTCATTCTCATAACAATAAATGAGCTGCTTGGTGGGGGTCTGCACTGTTGGCCCCCCTCAGGCTAGAACCAAATGTTCGGGAGACTCAAAGGTCCCGCGCCCCCGACACCGGCAACAGCTGTCCCCTCTGCTCACCTCGTCTCCAGGCTCCATGTCTTTTACGGCCCGCACCTCGGCACACGTGCCCTTGTACGTGATGATGACGCTGGGGAGGCAGCTGTGGTTGATCAGTGCCACGCTGTGACGGAACACACACAGAGGAGGAGTTAAATCTGCTGACGCAGCGCTTCCTGGGGTGACATACCGCTGCGCGCTATAGATACTCGCAACAGATGTAAAGTGGGAGCTTGTGTTTACAGCCCTCACCCAGGTGGCTATTCATGCTACATGAGACATGCGTCTCCGTCTATGACTTTAAATCACTTCCATGGATGTAACATTAGCATGATGGTGGTGTGTGTCTCCTCCTTCTTACTCTGGATAGACAGCTGTACCTATGTGGGACAGCTCTTCGTCCTCCACTGTGAAGCCGTTACAGGCGACCTGTCAGGAGATACAGCCGTCAGGGAGTTTGGTCACCAGATGGTGGCGCCCCACAGGGAGTGACTCACCTGTGAGAAGAGAGTGAGCAGGTCCTTGTGGTCGGGAAGGTCCAGGTTTTTGGAGTAGAACTGGCAGAGTCCAGCGATGTTGGCCTCGCTCATCTCTCTCCTCTCATTGTCCACGTCCTCCACATCTGTCCCGGGAAGGAACACCCTTGAGGCAGTGTAACCATGGCGACGGAAACACACTCTAAGTTTGGACAGTGTCAGATTTTAATGTGAAGAGGCCTTTGCCCAAATGAAACTGAAGTTTGTCTTCAGCGTCATCTGCACTCAGCCAACCTCAGTGGCTTGATTCCTCACAGAGGGGTGGAGCCTGTCCTAGCTACCCGGGGCCAGAGGCAAGGGGACACTTATAATTCAACAGTTTAGATCAAGGTTTCATGGAGCAAATAAAGCTGCAACAGTTGACATTTCTTATTTTAATTTTATGGGTGAATTGCAGGGGATCCAGGACAGAGCCCTGCAGCACACCACTGTGGGAAAATGTCATTGGCTTTGACCATGACAAAATGTTATTAGACTGTCATTTCCTTATGAGGTTTGCATGTTCTCCCTGTGCTTCAGTCAGTTTCTAAGGCACTCTGGTTTCCTCCCACAAGCCAGAAACACACCATAGGTTAAATGAAGTTTCAGGCTCCTGTGACCATGTCTGTAGGTGGGAAATGTATCAAACACTGAAGTCAGAAGTAGAAGAAGAAAACATCAATCGCCCAGATGAATCTCATATCAAAGGCCAAAAAAAAAAATTAAGGGAAATAAAAATAAATAAATAATTACTGACATATTTATAAGGTAGAAATCATGAAACCGATCGGCACTTTTGAGCGCAAAAATAAGCCAAAATAAATGATAAAAAAATAGTCATTGATAAGGCAATAAAGTCATCAGAATTGAGGGCAAAAATATCGATTTTAAATAATAATACATTTTCCTCAAAACAACAGTTCAAGACATGAAATCTGCAGAAAGGCAAAAATGATGTTGGTTTTTATGGAAATTTATCGACATCAAGATGCGGGTGAAAAGGTTTCTCACTGGTTTTTGTCTATTTATTGAAATGTGTTGTGCGACTAGAGAGGAAAACAGTGGCGTCATGTCACAGATAGGTGAAGAGAGAAGCGACCCGGACGTGACCGAGTGGCCAACATCGAAGCCTCCCGAGGGTGTGTCGTACTCACGAGACTGCATCTCATCTACCCGAAGAATCCTCTCCGATAAACATGGGCCCTTCTGTGTTTTCTACAGAGACACACATTTAGAAACCGCATCAGGGACGCTGTGATCTGACTCCTCCCACCTTTCTGGCCATGATCCGGGCCACCAGTCTGGACATCTCAGACGGACACCACTTCTCTCCGAAGGCCGTCATGGCGGAACACTCCAGTTTGTGCATGGCCCAGTCTCCTTTCTAGGACCAAGAGAGACACTCAGAAATGACCTCCAGACACTCTCTCAACAGGACCATCTGCTTCATACCTGACATGTGGCGTTGCAGTAGAAGGCCTTCTTGCACTTCCCACATCTTGCCAAACCCTTTTTCCTGACAACAAAAATCACTTTTTCACAAGGAAACCAGCAGCAGGATGAGACGTTTCTGATGCGGATCAGCTTGTTTCCCCACACATCAACACGCCCCAGCCGCAGCAGTTGCTGGCGGCCTCCGGTAACTGATAGCAACCGAGGTATTAATAGAGCTGACCTTCTGATGGACCAGCTGTCTGCAGCACACACAGACCTCCAGCATCAGAAGGAACCCACACGCAATCTGGCCACTCTGAAAGTGGCCGAGGGTGACTTCTGAAGCCCTCAGTTTACTGGAGAAAAGTGACTTGACGGATGACCCCGAGCACTTTACAGTGACCCGTGAACCGTTTCGCTCCTCATTCAGTCTCCATCCCACTAAGATTCATAGGAGTTTGTTGGGGCTTCTGTGACGGAGGAAGGCCGCTCACCTGACGAAGCAGAAGTCGCAGAAGTAGCCCCTCTCCTTGACGGACAGCACGCACGCGTACGCGGGACTTGAGAAGAGCAGGTCGCCCACCTTAAACCCGCGAGTCACCCGGAGACCGCGTCCTTTCCCCGGACTGTCGAACCTCTCAATCCCCTCGATGCCGCCTGTCATCGTGTCCTCCTCGCAAAAAGACCCGACTCCGAAGTGATAATTCGGGACACATGGGTGGTGGGGGGTGTGCGAACCCCCCCACCCTCTCTCCCCCGACTGGGTCTCTCTTTCCTCGTTCCTGCAGGTCACTTCCTGGAGACTTCGTTGACAACCATGGCGACGTTCAGCTTCGCTCTGCGGGGATTCCATCGGAAATATAAAACTATGTGAATGCACTCGCACTCCAACTCCAAAAATGTAATCATCATTCATTTTAAAATCGATTTCCAATCCTAAATTATATATATATATATATATATATATATATATATATATATATATATATATATATATATATATATATATATATATATACTCAAACTCCAAAATGTCGAATTATTTTCATTTATTTATAATGAAATATATGTCGAATTTGTAAAAAATAGCCCCATCTAGCGGTGAATCTGTGAACTCAGCCAACGACCATATTTTACAACAATGCTCCCTCTAGTGGTTAAAGTAGATAATAGCTGTCTCTGCAAAAAACAAAATAGCACATTATTCAAGCTCTGATGAAATAAAACAAGACAGGATTCTGCCATTTTATTTCTTCAATCGGAAAGAAATGTCAAAAATTACAACAACGCAGTATTTTAAAAAGGCCTTGCAGTGTTTTACGAAAACGTTTGTAAGTCAGCGCAAGATAAAGACGTAAAAAATGAAAGTTTATTTCAATTCTCCCATACATTACAGATAAATTACAGAGATTTAAAACGTCACTGAGCTTCTTGATCGATACACCGGATACAAGTCTGTCAATACTGCTTCTTAAATGATACAGAGATTGAAAAGGAGCGGAGTGAAGAACATCACAAACTTAGGTTTAAAAAAAAACGATTTGTAATGTAAGGAAGAGTAAAATAGGATTAAAAAAAAGGCGTCTGGCTCCAACTGATTATTGATATTATTAGACAAACACTGGTTTCTGGGGCGAAAATGAAATATCTCAATCAATGTCCTTTAAGAATAAAATATAAATGTCAGAATTTTGATGAAGATTTCATCTAGATTGAGACAAACACTATTAAATTCTAAATATCCATGAAGCAAGTCAAAGGGAAACAAGCTCTGGTCTTTGACCAGTTAATACTAGATCCATGGCGCCCTCTCGTGATCAGTTTTTGAAAATGCATCGTTGCTATCGATCTCCCCGCATATTTGTACTCATTCATTTTCAATATCATGTTAAGTTGAGGCGAATCGAATAAGGAAATTGATGGTGTTTGGGTGACGCTGAGGGAACGCTGCCACGTGGGCGCAGTTCAGGTAGGTGAGGTCAGAAACTGCAGCCCGCCAAACAGCGTGACTTGCAGGTAGCCCCGCCCCCACGAGAACACGCGCACGAACCGTGGCGAAGATTTGTCCCTCATCACAGTCTGAAGGCTTTGATCCAACCTTGCCCCAGTTTACCCCGATTTATTATAATTCCATTTTCCAGTCTTTCAATCTAAAGATTTGTTCCTCCTGGGTTTTTTAATAACGCGAGGCCAAGGCGCGCGTGTTCCCCGGGATTATCGTCATCGTCTTTGGCGTCTCGTCTTGATTACATCACAGGAACCTGATTTGATTTGGAAGAAACCCCTTGTCCGGGAGCGGATCCCTTTAGACCTCGCCGCTGCGCCGGGTTCTTGCCTTGTCAGAAGGGATGATCTTCATGAATATGATCTGAAAGAGAGGGAGGGCGAGGGGGGGGATTAGGTGAGGGGATTATGATTTCCAATGACCAGAAATAATAAGAAACAATAAAACCTAAAGTAGATTTAGCTCTCAAGGAAAAAGCAGTCTGGAAACAAAAAAACAGAATGAAAGGAGGGACGGGATTTGGAGGGATGCAGTGGATGAAGGTCCTGATTCACCTGAGGTGACTCAGGATCACAGCCACAGGGAACAGGTGAGACTGGAGACTTTCACTCTGAAGCAGCATCATTTTAATGCCTCGCCTGCGGTGGCTGTGTGGCACAGCAGAGTCAGAGGCCTTCAGCATTCTCCAGCTCCACCTCCACCCTCAGCAGGACTGGACCAGTCGTGCGATCTAGTGCAGGGCTTCTTCACTTTTCTGATCTCGGGGCCCATCTTTCCCAGAACAAATGGACCCAGGGCCCATTCAAGTAATAGAACTGATTCATGACTCTTGGTTTCATTCACGACCAATAAGCATATTTAATGTACTTACACGTAAACAAAGCAAAACCTTGTGAAATGACATGAAACCATGTGATCATCGCAGAGATATTTGTCATCGAAAAGTCCGACCAGCAACAGAAGCAGGTGCAAGTCATGTTCATCAAATTTGCTAAAGAAAAAAATACACTTGGTGCAAATTGTTGAGAAAATCGGAAAAATGGAATAAAATTCGGAATAAAATAAAAATAATAAAACCATGTCTAAATATCACAAAATATATTTATTTTTTATTCTCCAAAGAAGATATAAGTGAAGTGTAAACAAAAGTATCACCATAAAATGTTAATTTAATTAACTGTTAATTTCATTAACATTTTTTACTTTCTTTATCATTTTTTTCTTTTCAAGAACTTCTCCAGAGTTGCTAACTATCACAATCTATCTATCTATCTATCTATCTATCTATCTATCTATCTATCTATCTATCTATCTATCTATCTATCTATCTATCTATCTATCTATCTATCTATCTATCAATCTATCGCAGATTTGCAGCTGTAAAGTCAATTCAGTGACACACTACTGTCACCATACGTGGCAAATGTATTAAAACTGAGTGTTTCGCGGCCCAAAGGTGGAAAACAAGTAAACTTTTAGCGGCCCTCTAGGAGGCGCTTGTGCCCCAACCATGGGCCCTGGTCTTATGCTTTTAGACTCACTGATCTAAAGTGAACATGGTCTGGACCTCCAGCCATTGTTCCATATCTAATGTCTTCAGCATCTCAACTGGACTCGGTCTCTGACTGGTTTTACAGTGGTGGAGTCCATCACTGACCCCATGCTTCACCAGCACACACACACACAGAGTGTCCTCAACATTGTGGCTCCACCTTCGTCTGCTGACCTCCGACGACCTCATGCTAGCATCCCACTACTGGCACCACTACTGACAGAGAGAGGGTAACATTGGGACCCCTGGTTCCAAATTCATGTCGACTTCTCCGCCCCCCTTGGTTGAACAAGCCTTCACTCAAAAACTAGTGATCAACCTGCCTTGTTACAGCCATGTTTAAAGAAGGTCGGAGGCTCTGATCCTCCAAGAGCGGGTTTATCTGTGTCAGAGCTGCAATACGAATCTCAGAGTAGGTGTCTTGTTTGTTAGGTGGCAAACTCAATAGGACAAAATAAAAAACAAAATTTATGGAATTGATTTTCAAAACTGAACCTAACAAAAGAAACATAAGAAGGACCTTCCCACTTGTGATACCAATGGAACATCCTGCTCCTTGCCGCAGAGAAACCACACTGGTCGGTGCAGCGATCATGTGATGTCATTGGCCACGCAGTGTTTTAATGAAATCACCTCTCAGTGCCGCTGCGGCTTTAGAGTGTCCTCGCCGACCACTAAACACTTTCAGAGCTCAATGACGGTGCATGTGAAAACAAACAGGAAGTTCTGGGATTCTGAGAGCAGGGGCTCAGGCCCGGCTCTGGTGTGGATGGTACAGTGAGGTAGGTCCAGGGGCCGCGCACCTCAGGGACCCCTGACAGAAGGAGCCTCCTTCTAAATGTTCCACTCACTGTCGTGAGATTGTTGAAGCCAATTTGAACTCAGCGGCGCCGGAGTCATGTGACCTCCCGTCAGGTCAGAAGCAGGGATTGATTTAAAGCCTATTGAGGAGGTTTCTGTCTTATCACCACTCAGGGGAGAGCGCGCGGACTTCAAGGATCTCCGTGTTTAGACGCGGCGCTGTTGATGGACGAGCGGGGAATTGTCACATTGTGGACGTCGTAAAACAGCAGCTGCTAATGCTTCTCGGGCTGGAGGTCGCGCGTGTGTGTGTACGTGTCTGTGATCATTGGTTAAAGACCTTTGCGGGACAGCAGCGGCGTTGAACCCTCAACACCTCATATTCATGACCTTGTCAGCGGAGGCCGTGCTGCTAACTAGGGGTCGCCAGCAGGGCAGCGCTTCAGAGGTGATGTCCTCGCATCCCCCGCCCCGCCGGCTCACTAAGTCTCGGATGAGGAGAGCGAGACGGTGTTGATCAAGCGGCCCGTCTTCAGCTAACACCCATGTCTCCACCACCAGCTCTTGGGGGTTGAGGGGGGGCGAGTGACGCCTGCCGTCCGCCCGCCTGCTCCGCCGTCTTAGCCCCGTGGGCTTTGTGAACCCGGTCCCATCTCGCTCTGTTTATCCATGTGTCTTTGCTGCGGCTCGTGCCTCACGACGTGAGTTGCCCCGTGTCACCCACCTAAGCTCTGCTTTCACTGGGGGGCTTATCGCCCCGACCCCAGGACAGCTGGACTCATCGCTCGCTTTTTCCTTGGGCCTCGCCTGGGACCTTCTTTTGGGGCGTCTTCTTCTTCTAACTTGAATCTAAAACTGTGCAGGGTTGAAACCCCTAAATGGTGTCGTCTTTTATTCACAATAGATTCATAATAAAGGGAAAACAATCGATTCAGCGACTCATTAATAATAAAAACAATGAGAAAATCGCTAGAGAATTTCACAGAATCGTTACAAAAGAAAAGTCAGAACAATTTTGCAAT
The DNA here is from genome assembly GCF_027744825.2 of Synchiropus splendidus. Classification (NCBI taxonomy): domain Eukaryota; kingdom Metazoa; phylum Chordata; class Actinopteri; order Syngnathiformes; family Callionymidae; genus Synchiropus; species Synchiropus splendidus. The sequence continues at coordinate 7,188,697 of NC_071345.1, read as the reverse complement.
ATGTAAATTCACGAATAAAAAGCATTGAAAAGTGGCTTTTAAAACAATGTGACAACATGACTTAAAACAAGTCATGTTCATCAAAACAACGAAAGAAATAAAGAAAAAAATAGACTGATCCAAACTGAATAAAATTCTGAATAAAATAAATACAATAAAACCATGTCTCAATATGAAAAAAAATTAAAAATAATATGTTTTATTCTCCAAAGAAGATGTAAGTAGAGTGTAAATAAAAGTATCATTCATTCTTTTCTTCTCAAGAACTTCTCCATAGTTGGTAACTCTCACAGATTTGCAGCTGTCAAGTCAATTCAGAGACACACTACTGCCACCATACGTGGCTCATGTGTTAGGACTGAGAGTCTCATAAACAGCAGTGAATAAAAAGCATTGAAAAGTGGCTTCTAAAACAATGTAAAGAAGCTCGACTCACGGCTTTCTTCATGACCATGTTTGTTTCCATCATTTCTGTCACCGTCTGCATTCTTTCCACCTTACATCCACTTTGTCCTCCACACATCATCATCATCATCATCATCCTCACATCTCATCACTCCTGCTGCTGTCTCTTGCACCCCCCCCCCCCCCCCCCCCACTCCCCCTTCCTCTCCTCCTTCTCCTCAGCCGTCCGGCTAAACTTAGAAGTGACAACAGTTGCAGGGTGACACCAAGGACTAAATAAGACCAGAACAATAGCGTCCCCCTCCTCTCGTCCCCTTTAATAGACTTCCATTGTTCTGCGCCTCCACTGCTGGAGTTTGTTAGCTATGCTAATGAAGGCCGAGCTCCAGCGGGGTTAGCGAGGGGGGATTTGATGCTCTTTAACTGGTGGGCACATTTAGAAAGCAGCGGCCGTGGCCATGAAGGGTGGGCCGCTTGGCTCCTCACCACCCGCCAAATGTCACAGTCAGAGGGATCAAACTTTCGTTTGATATGAATGCGGCCAAACTCAGCAGAAGAGGCGGGATTACAGTAAGACAAGACGCAGTGAAGCGCCGTCCGTCACGCCGCCGCTCTGCAAATAGCTCGGCTCCTTTGAGCGCGAGGAATTCTGCTTCTCCTTGGTGTATTAATAGCAACTCGGCATTGTTTCCTACAACAGCACTCCTGCAATCAAAGGAAGCTGGCCGCCGAGTCGGCGAATGTTTTCCTTTGTCCCAAAGTTACGTATGAGTCAGGGATCTGCAGGAGCGAGTCAGATTGGGTGTTTATTTGGATCGTATACATCCTTTAGCTTTGTGTCTGACGCGCGCAGACTATGCGACCTTTGATTTGAGAGGTCGTGAGGCCAGACAGGTTGCTGGCGTGTGGCTATGCTGCCCGGAAGATAATCTCCATCGCAATCTGCTACTGTCTTCGCAATGTTGTCATCCGCAGCCGCCCCGATAACACGTAACCGTCCCGGAACACGGGATGCAGTTTCAAGCGTCAAGGACTTCAAAGCCCATGAGACTGCTTCACCTTCATTCTAAACGGCTTCCTCAGTGCTTCAAGGTCCAGGAACTTTATTTAAACACTGTCAGCGATATCATCGAGCGTCTGTGTTTCTTGGTCTGGATCTTGGAGGAGACTCAGAGTTAAGCCTATAGCTTCCACTCCGGTTCAGAGAGTCCTGGCAGAGGTAAAGGTTGGCATCCTTCAGAGGGCGCCGGGACAGAAGAGGCAGATGACAGGTGTCAAAGTCAAGGCCTGGGGCCAAATCAGGCCCGTCAAGTCGCTTCATGTGGCCTATAAAGAAATACAATACTAACTGTGAGGCGCATGTCAAGATCATTTTTTTTTAAACATTGACTCTTCCACCAACTGGATGGAAATGAAAGATGGAAAACAGGGTGTATGTCTGTGCCTCAAGGGGAAGAAGTCGGGGCTGACAGAGGTCAAGTCAAGTAACTAGAAACAGGAGACGCTTGATGTTAAAATTAGCTGCCTATTATTAAAACAGAAGACACCGCCTTGTCTTGACCTTCTCTTGAACCCCCTGGGTTTCTCTCGTGATCTTCGGCTCATCCACAGTTTGCGCCCAATATCAAGCCGTCCTTCAGAAACAAGGCTGTCCTCATTCTTTTTTTGTTCAAAACATGTCCAGACATTATTCTTATTGGTCTTTTTTGAGTAGTATTCTGAGGTGAAGTCAACACTTGACCTTGACTTGACTGCAATGGTCACTAGATCTGAGCCTGGTAAACAGTAAACTATGACATGGATCTGAGGAGAGGATGAGTAGCTACTATTGAAAATGTTCAGCTCTTAAATACAGTTTATTTAAAAAAAAATCATTGTGGGTTCAGAGCAATGCCTGCACAGTCTTCAGGCTCCTCTGACACTCTGATTTCCTCCCACAGTCCAAATATTAAGAATTCTAAGTTGCCCACTAATTTGAGCATGGCTGGTTGTCCAGATGTGATGAGCTGTCCAGGGTGTCCCCTGCCCCAAGTAGCTAGGAGAGACCCCAATATCCTATGCTAGATATACACTGATATATTTTTAATATTTCCTTCCATGTTTTTCATCCCTCCCTGACGACTGATCGGCACCCGTGTCCCAACACCTGGCTACAGAACTGACCGAGACTCACACTTCTGTTTAGAAGGAAACAGGTAGTTACTTACCCTCACTAGCATTAGCATTAGCTTGGTAGCAACACAACTAAAGTAGCAAAATAATTTGAAAGTTAAATTGACCATAAAAGCACCCAGGGAGCGCAAACCTCGGCCAAGCAGCTTCCAACATCCTGTGATAAACGCTTCACTCCAACGTTCGGGTGCAGGTCTATTGTGGCGTGCTCGCGACTATCCTCGCCCGAGAAGCCCGTCTCCTTAATCATTCTAACCAGATCTGTTGGATTGCTTTATAAATGCTCTTGATGAGTTCACCTTTCAATTAGCCAGCTTTGATTGGGGCTCATTCTGGGCTACCGCTCTCTAGCGGCCCAATATTTCCCCCGTAATTGATGGTGTCGGCCAAAGTGTGATCGCTGGCCGCCGCAAATGTCAGGCGGACACATTGGCCGGCGCTGACACGTGTCAAGGTCTTCCTCTGGTGTCCTCCTCTTAAATCTGCATCGCACACTCACAGCAAAGACACTCCAACATCAGAGACCTTTGTGACTGACTGGCTGACTGCAGGAGCAGCAGCCGAGCGTCCGGGCTTCATCGGTCACTGCGAGTCTGCCGGTGACTCACCAAGGGCACAATGGTATTAGAGAGATTCTCCACAATGTGACAGCTTGCTCTGGCTAAATGGTGTAATAATCTACCCATCCTCACACACACACACACAACCAACTGGCACAGATAACATTGTCTTAAGCTATAAAAAAGATTTTCTCTGCCTCCCTCCATCGCCATAATTATTGAATTAATGCAGATGGAGAGAGACATCTGCATGTTAAAGTGTTGGCCTCTCTCTTATGCGCAGCAGATGTTCCCCTGTCATTTACTCAAATTACGCCGCTCAGAGACGCGGCGGAAGGGAAAGTTACTCGCCAAGGCGACATTGTCTTGTTGCCATCAGCTGATGAATTCATGTGGTCCTCTGACGGACCACCTTTCCTCTTTGTGCGAGTTCAAAAGAAAGTCTGCAGCTCCGCCATTACGGATGAAAGTGGTTCATAAATGACACGCTATTGTCACAGCGTGGTTTGGAAATAGTGCCACTGAGCAAAAGACAGGTTGCAGAGCTGGAGGTAGCAGAGTTGAAGATGCTGAGCTTCTCTCTTGGAGTGAGCAGGTGTGAGCATGTGCTCAGGTGTTTAGGAGACAAAGTCAGAGTGAGATGGTTTGGACATGTACAGAGGAGAGAGAGCCAGTACATTGGTAGATGAATTGAATTGGTAGTTGAGGTGGGAACTGCCAGGCAGAAGGTGGAGAGGAAGGACAAAGAGGAGATTGATGGAGGTGGTGAAGGAGGACATGAGGTTTGTAGGTTTGAGAGAAGAGGAAGCAGAGGACAGGGTGAGATGGAGGAGGATGATCCGCTGTGGCCACCCCTGAAGGAAGATGCTGAAAGAAGAGGAAGTCCAAACCAGGTCGACCACAAGATAATGGACTTGTGATAAGAATCCAACTCATATGAGTCGACCTCACGCTCCGGAAGCGTTCATTGGGATAGAGGGCGGATCATGGGGCGACAGCAGGGGACCCCGGGGGCAGGTCTTGTGCCCAGAGTTACAAGTAAACAAGCAGTAACCAAGGCCAGACCACTTGCAAGGTCTTAGTCTAGTTTCTCTGGGTGTTTGAAGCTGGATTTTTGGTGGAGACCTCACCTGCAGTAACTTTGTTACAATCCCAACTGTGGAAAATTCATGGAAAATTCCTGTTTTCCCGCTCTCTAAATCAACTTTATTGATGTTGGGAAAGTGTCAAGTTAGCGCAATGTTGTTAATAACTAGCTTCAAGTGTGAGTGCTCTTGAACATTTTATCACATTGCAAATGAAAACATTTCAACTTCTGATGCGAAAAATCAAAAAGAATTTCAATTGGTTTCCCCTGCAACACTCCACTATAGGTTCACACTCTCAGTGAGGCCTTTCTACTGAGGTTCCTCAGGGCTCTGTCCTGGACCCGCAGATATTTTCTCTTGACACAGATTTCCGTTGAGCTAATTTCCCTCCACCTGCCCCACTGCAAAAGCCTCCAGTCAGAGTGAACAACACCCAATAAGCGATTGTCATGTAACCATGAACGAGCCGACCTCTGAAGGTTCAACTCATCGCAGGACGAAGCAGCAAAGATAAAAGCGAGGGGACGACATCTCCTGAAGATTATCTGATGATTACTGGAAGCCAGTTTGAGACACACAGGCAGACAGTGAGTGTGTGTGTGTGTGTGTGTGTGTGTGTGTGTGTTCCCAATGACAAATCACCAGGAGACTGTCTCCTTGGGATTATATTCCAGGTTGGTTTGTCCTCATATCTCCGGATTACGTTGATAAAACATTCTTGTATTATATTTTCTGTGCTTATTATATTAATACTCTTCCCAGAAAAAGCTCCGTCCCGGCCTGCTTTAAGGTAATCTTCTTCCACTTCAGCTTTTAAACTCTTTTTAGGGGGGTGGGCGATGGCAGTAATATCAATCAACTCTTCAAGTTAGATTTAACCTCCTCATCTTTGGATGGATGGATGGATGGCTAAATAATTCCACATCATATGCAACTTTAATTCAAGAGTCAGGTGTAGCGTGACTGGTCCTCGTAAGTCCATGAGAGGACAAATCTCTGGGACTCTTGACTATTCTCGTACAAGTGAAAGTCTTTAGATTCTCTGTCAGCGTGAACACTTGTTACACTGATATATATATATATATAAAACAGACGTCACGCCTACAGAACTGACCGAGACACACACTTCTGTTAAGATGGAAACAGGCTACCCTTACCCTCAATAGCATTAGCATTAGCAGCATTAGCTTGGTAGCAACACAAATAATTCATCATACATGAAGATAGGTAGCAAAAGTAATGATACATTTGAAAGTTAAATTAACCAGAAAAGCACACAGGGAGCGCAAACCTCTTGGTTTCAGTTCTCACACTTTAGATTCCAGAGTAAACCATAATGTTCGATAAAGACAATTCCAAAGATCCTATCATGTTTTCCTGTTCTGGATCATAGTAGCTAGAATTATTCAATTTCTTCGGATCAGTCTTTGATGCCTTGCAAGGACCTGTTGGAAGCTAGCCCTCTATTTTTTTAAACCCAAATGCGTGGACCATTTTTCTGTTATATGCAAATAAATATGCAACAAATGCTGAAAAGTGGTTTGATCTCCCAATGTGAAAGAATCCTTTTAAAAAACAAATCCTGGATCCAGACGGTGATCCGGACCAATCCCAAAACTTTATTATTTGTTGCTTGTCCCATTCCACCTATTTCCTGAAAGTCTCATCCAAATCCGTCTGTAACTTTTCATGTTATTCTGGACCCAAACAAACAAAACATAAACATCTAAGTAGGTTAGCTAAAGCCTGTTGGCAAGTCACCAAAGCTAAGATTAGCAACATTTGATATTAAAAATACAAAAAATACAAGAAGAGACAGAAGCTAAAGATCATTCCAAATGTTGCCATGGTGACTCAGCAACAAGTTTTACTGCAGTTTGATGTCAACAGCTCACTCTTCTGTTTCTCAGTGACACTGATGTTGCGCCGCTGATAGTCCTCCACATCTGTTCGGCCATTTTGGATTGGTTATTCAGTAGAAAGGATGAACTGCTTCATAGAGAACCTGTGGTGACGTTACTCAGCAAAGAGGTGAGTTAGCTTCCTTGTTATTTCCGAGTCGACGCTGGTGCCCTCTCGCCCTGTTATCAGCCCCATGTTTTGGAATGTCCTGTGTGTGTTTGTGTCAACAGATTCGTGTTCCTACCTCTGTCTTCATCTTTGTCCCACTTCCTGGAACTGTGACCACACGACCACAGTGTTCTCCGCTGACTTGTCACCTGGATAAAGGACTTCCGGTTCATGTCTGCTGGTGTTGGTTCGGTGTCCTGTTACGCTCTTATTATTAGCTTTATGCTAATGCAAGCACCTTATTTCACGGGATTACTTTAGATTCAGACACATCACTTGGTGTATGTGATGTGAGCGATGACATCACAAGCTCATTCACACACTCCCAACCGTATCTTGTGTTCGGCGCTGGAAGATGCCGTGCGCTTCCCGCCTTGTTTATCGTCACTTTCTGACCCAGAATTTTCAGAGTTCACTTCATGAGATGCGAGCGAGCGCAGAAAAACACGGCGGCTGCAGAGATGAGACGCAATATGCCTTTTTTTGGCCCCGTGTTGCTTCTGAAGCGGCGTTAGCGCGGTAAGGAGCTCAGCGTCTAAAGAGGCTTTGGTGTGGTGGGAAAGATGGGCCACGTTACAGCCGGGCCAGAAACCTGCTTGATTAATGGGCCTGGATAATCACCTCATCAAATCACTCTCACTTATTAAATCTTGTTTAATATCGTAATGAGGGCCCTCCTGAGCTGCTTTAGAGCGCCCCCCCCCCTCGCTCCCTCCCCCGAGCGCTGCAAGCCTTTCACTCTCCTGAGCCTTTCTGGACCTGGAGCCACGCTGCCACCGAGATACACTGGTGTTTCTTCGAAGGGTTATTTGTGATCATTTTAATTTTTCAATAAATTTAGATTATTACTTTGCTATTACATTGTTATTACTTTTTGATGCACATTAAACATTATTATTTAAGATTTTGTTGTCTATGTACTGACAACTCCCTGTAATATTTGAGGGGGTGTTTGACCGTCTCTCTGTCGGGAAAATGACTCAAATAGTTCTGGAATTAAATTCTAAGGAAATGTCGACAAGGAACTTTGGAGTTTTGGTGTTGACCTGGAGTTCCTTCTGGATTTAGGACGGTTTTGAAGGAGTCTTGTTCCATCATTTGCTCCACTCACGCATCCCAAACAAGTATTAATAAAACACGGTATGCTATTGAATCGCTTTCAGAGTTTCTAAGTCAGATCACGCTACACGGCTAATATAGCAAGAGTCAATCCCAATGACTTAGGGTTAATTCCCAGTCAGGGAAATCACTTTTTCACTTGAGACAATGCATTTTTTGAAGCATGGAAGTTGTTATATTGATATAAACCTTCGGCTCAAAGGCTTTAAATTGTGGCAGTGCATTATGGATCTTAACTTTCAGAGGTGGGTTGTTACTGTGGGACTGTAATGAGGTGAATATAGCTAGAAATGTCTGGGCTTGGACCATGTCTGAGTTCAGTTATCAGTTATTACTCTCTGAGTGTTGTAGTACTAAACACTGGACTATCATCACCTGGATGCTCTTTCTTCCCCTGATACTCTTGTTACTCAAGTCAGCTCATGTAATCTACTTTAAGGATGACAGATGGAGTGCGAGACTCGATGGTGATAAATCAGAGTGTACGTTGCTGTCAGGACTCACGTGAAGAGTCCGGTGGACCGGAGTTTATGGAAACACTTCAGGTGAGGTAATATCTGCGCTGTCTCCTTCTGTATGATTTGTGATCAGCTGCATCACAACAAGATGGTCTCTGTGTGTGTGTGTGTGTGTGCGTGTGTGTGTGTGTGTGTGTGCGCGTGTGCTCTTCTCCTTGACTTGACCTTCCTTGTTAACCGAGCCATTGTCTGATTTTTTATCCTCCCCATGGATCCCACCGTCCTCGGACCGGGTTCCTTCGCCTGGTATAGATCAAGCCTCCAAGATTCTTGACCCACCGTTGGACCCTGGCGGACAACAAATGGTCCAAGGTGACCAGATCAGACTTGAGAGGGAGTTTTGGAGCCACATCTTCCCTCAGAGTGCCTCCCATTTTTTGCTTGTATTGTTGGGGAGCAGCTGTCGTGTACCTGGAGCGCATGAGTGGCGCCTATGTTGGGTATCTTGGCAGCCGGGCTCCCAGGGCTTTGAATACCAGAGTGAATCAATTCTTAAAGATGACTGTCTGTGTGCCGTGTCACATGGACAAGCCCAGAGTGAAGGGGGCTTAGGAGGGCTCTGGAGCTGGAATGCTCTTTGATGGAAGGGCTGGAGAATGAGGAGGGAGGGGAGGAAAGGAAAATACGGGAGGAGGAGATGGTCCTATTGTTGTGCCAAGGAATGCCCTTGATGGAGACAGAGGGGTATTGTTTTATGCCCCTGAACCCTTGCGGGCCAGAGTTATTATGGACGATGTGACGGTGAGGGCGATCAACATCTTTAGAATCTTGACTCGTTTGAAATCCCTGGAGGATCTCGGCTGAAGACCCGGGTTAGCGCCGACTTCTGCAGTGAAGAGGCTTTCCAATTATGGGTAGTGATACAACACAAGTTGGCTGCCGACGTGGTGAGCGGGGTCCGACCAACTGCTCGGGACTTGGAACTGACCGCTGAACTACTTTAATCCGGTTCACAAAGCTTTCCTTGGTGAAGGTCAAGTTCCTCTTGTTTTGAGAGAAGACAGACTCGCCAAGTGGTGGACGGGCAGACGCTTGCCTAACTCGACACAGAGATCTAACCTGAGGGCTGCATCACAGGTTTTGGTAAATGAAGAAGGTCCAGATTGAGCACCATGATCTCAGGCCATACTTCTAGCTGTGAACTTGGGAAACAATTGACAGGAAGAGAACACTGTGTTCAAAAAGAGCTAAGCTAGAAGGCACTAATGAAGTCAGGCTGTTTTCTTTGGTAGATTCCAACTGGTCTTCTTGAATGATGAAGCTGTGAGGAGTATTGTCGGCTCCTGACTGAGGAACCGTCTGTCTGCCTCTGGCTTGTTTGTTATGTCGGTGTTATCGCGACAAAGTGCTTCATATTTTCCATTCTCCACACCCCACCCTCCGTCTTTCTTCTTCTTCCCACCACACACACACACACACACACACACACGTGTTCAACCACAGATACCGGACTGGGTCAATCCCTTCAAGACAAGCAACCAGAAGCAATTGTGGCGTCTTATTTCGAGCATGAGCCTCGCGCTTGTCTCATGTCTGTATCCATTTCATGACAAATGAAATACCAAAGGCTCTGGCCAGAAAACAATGGGTCCGGGCTGGCTGAAGTCCGGGTGGGAGGTGGTGGAAGGGGGTGGTAAGACTGGCTTCCAGCCCCTGCAGCTGTCCCGGTTGTCACTCCTTGTCTTAAGGCTCACTCCTGGCTCAACGCTGCGGTCCCGTGGATCAAGGGGATGTGAGGCGGCACATGTGTGTGCGCGACCTAAACCCCGGGAGATACAGTGGGTCAGTTCTGGATACTCAGAAGCAGCGTCTGAAAACCAGGCCCAGACACAAAAGGCAAGTTGGTAAGACCCCTTCAGTGCGGAGCAGACCCCAGAGATGAGGTCACCAGCCTTGCTTTAGCAGTCTTTGTCCCACAGGCTGATTGACAGCAGGGGTGGCTCTCAAAGACAATTGGAGGATTTGTTCCAGCCATGGACGGCGAATACTTAATAACATAAAAATAGTCACACAGATTCACCAAATGCAAACTGACTTGGGATCGAATAGAGAGCAAACAGGTCCAAACTGCTGATGACGTCACACACCTTTACATCATTTATGGAGCCTTTTAATCTGTTTTTCATTGCAGGTGATGAATGCTAATGCTACGCTAATATTCCAGCAGTAAGCCGTGACACAGAGCGGGAAAAAAAAAACACTTTCTATGTGTCTCTTTCTCGTCGCCTTATGTCTCAGAGATTAGCCTTCGCTCAAACGCCTCCTGTTCATCTAAGTAATTAAAACATTAGAATTACGGGATTATGAACTGCTTTGGATTTTAATCCAGCACTCAATGCTCCCACCATCTTGCCAAATGGGTCAATAGGAAATATAATGGGCCTCTGTGATTTCTGAATCAGGGATCTGGTCGGCAAAGGATGCCAATAATGGCTATTAAAAGACTGTGTTTGTGTGAATTACAGAGAAAGATGGAAGGAGAGGAGGACCCGTCCCAGCTTTGCCCTGAGTGCCATCTGTCTTGGACCCTCCGCGCAGACCATCGCCAAGAACCCTTCCTTAAACAGCCACACACACACGGAAAGTGGGACAAAATGTTGAGGCAGCAAATTACACCAGGAAAATGGAACTTCCAGGATTATTACGTTTTACGATTAAGATAGTTGGTTCAAAACACAAAGGGCTCATGTTTTTTGTAGCTAAATCTTCCTAGCAAAACGTCCAAATATTTAGCAGTTAGCACAGCAGCTGAGCAGCTGAACTAAGCAGATGATCACAATATGTCATTTTGCTTTGTGATTTTTTTTCTTTTTCAACAGTTTCATTCGTAAAGGAAACAGAAACTAATATTTGAAGAGCATTTGTATGGAACAGTTCCACCAACAAAAACAAACTGTGAATGTCAGATGGCTCCAGGAGGGGCGCGACCTGATTTGCTGAACCGTGTGAAATATCATTTTCATTTATCATCACCAAGATAGTCCATGAGTGAAGGTGGTTTTCTGGACTCGCCAGTTCGGTCCGGGACACTTCCTGATCCGAGAAAACATCACTCTGACAATCAACTTCTGTTGAATGTGTGAATGAATGAATTTGCTCCACTAGAATTCTTTAAACTACATGAGAATTACAGCCATTTTAAAAAATCACTAAAATAAGAATCTGCCGATATTATCTGTCACATCTTGCTAAGAGAGAGTATAATTGGCAAGTCGGGATTACCTCAGGTGGAATTATTGACCAGTCTTTATTTCTCTAAAATATGTTGCCTGGTATTATACGACTAGACTCTTGGGCTTCCACTGTTGCAGTGCAATATGGCTGGTACTTTTGATTTAACAAGGACATAATGGAGTTAGATGTGCGTCACAGCTACATTGTTCTATCTTGGAAGAGGGAGTTGAGCTCTCGCTGTCTGAGCCTGTTCCTCTGGTGTGTGTGTTCAGTAACAGGTGTTTGCCCACGGGGGCTTTGAACCTTGAAGACCTCTTACCTAAGGATGACCACGTATCATTTATCTATCATTTATCCTCCTCCTGCCTGCTGACACAACTTCGCGTTCTCTCCGTCTGCGAGTCTTTCAAGTTCCTCCAGACTGGCTCCGACCTGTGACTCGTCTTGGCAGTGAAGACGGAGGATTGAGCATCACACGCTCACGATGGAGTGTGCAGTGGGTCTTATTGAAGCGGTGTACATCCATGCGAGCGTGTCCTCGCTCTGGTGCATGTTCTGAGCAAATATGTGTGTGTGTTCATTACGCTCTGTGTTTGTGCTCCAAGTCGACACAGTGACAGCGACTCGCCGGGCGACAGAGGGGCCCTGCCATCCAACAACAGAGGCTTTGTCACTCTGCTCCTCTTGGCTTGTTATGGACTTCCTTCTTTTCACTCTATCTCTCCCTTTTTTACTGAGCCCATTTTCTTGTCTGAAGTCTTAATTTGGGGCGCTGCCTGGCCAGTGGGGAGAGAGCGGAGAGCGGGGGACCCAGGGAGCGGAGAAGGGAGGGGGGGTTCAGAGGAGATGGTGATGGCTGCAGACGGACGGCCCTTTGTTCCTCCTTTCCCAGGCTCCTCTCTTGAGCCTCGGAGGCTCCAGTTGCGTTGGAGCCTTCCAGTCCAGAGAGAGAGAGAGAGAGAGAGAGAGAGAGAGAGAGAGAGAGAGCTCTGATCTGTCACCAGAGGAATCTTTCTGTTTGGAGTCAAAAACAAATCAATAAGTGAAGTTAATGAACAAATCGCAGGCTAGTTTCTGTCAAAACTCCTTATCGGGATGATACCAAACTTTTATTTGACGCACTTGCCGCCCACTTATGGAGGGATGCGAGTCGTGTAAGCATGAGTCGCAGATTTTTTGCGATGGGACACCCTGGACAGGTCGCCGGTCCATCACACACGGACAGACAACCACTCACGCCGACAAGTTTCCAATCGTAAATTAACCTTGGTGAAGGGTGGGAGGAAACCGGAGTACTAATCGACACCCCGCAGGAAACTAAGGGGTCGTCCTATGACTAAAGATAGATGGTAGAAGTTCATTCTTTAAAATTTTTAAGATAAAGAAAAAAGTGCCGACTCAGCGCCTATAACAAACTCTGAGGGTTGATAAATAATGAGAACTCCGATGAACCTTTGATCCCAAAAACAAGCGGCCGGAAAATGTTCTTGAACCTGAGCGTGCGATAACCAGAAGAGGAGGGACTCGAAGGGGGACCTTGGGGACCGAGTCAATGTTTTCGGTGCCGACGTGGGGACAAACATTTGGGCAAACATTGGGAAAGACTGGCAGCCTTTGAGATAGTGGGCCGTTGATCTAAGACTGAGAAGCTAAAGTCCACAATCTCCCGTCTGATACAGCAGCCAAGGTCTCGCTGACACACACACACAGAACAAACATGGATACCTGAAGACAATGACCTTTGAACCCCTGGCAGGGGAAAAACAGGAAGTGGTGAAAGTGACTCTTGCGACTTCCTCCCTGCAGGCCAAGAACGAATCAGGTGGAATGATTTAAAGTACACGGGTCATTGTGCAAAAACACACGCACACAGTGTTGAAGTGTGTGAAGCACAGATGTGGTGTGTGTGTGTGTGCGTGTGTGTCTTCAGATGTAGCGACAGATGGTATTTGATTACCGAGCAGACGGTCGGTGTTGTACAAAGATGCTGTCTCAGCCCGACTGAAGGAGCCGTAGCCTCCGGTGAAGGCGAGCGCGGGGAGGCCGGCGCCGCACAAGAGGGAGAAGAAACACATATGAAAAAAAAAAAAAAAAAATAGAATAAAAGCAAGCAAGCAAGAAAGACACAAAAGAGGCAACTCCAAAAATGAGCATCAAAGCATAAATAGAGGGAGAAGCAGTCAGGCGAGAACAAAAGGAAGAAAGGGAACAGAGAGAGTGTGCAGGCGTGGTAGAAGACTCGGGTCACGGTGAGTAAGAAGGTAAACGATACGCGTTTTCTTCTCAACTTCTAAACTCTGCGGCGTTTAAACACTAAACTGTCAATTCAGACGGGATTAGATCCAGCAGCCCCCTCCCTCCCCCCGCCCCCCGGTGCCGTCTCACACTCGCAGTTTCTGAAAGATGTTGTCGCCCGCAACGTCTTTGTACGATTTGTTCATCCGTTCATCGACCGTCTCCCCGACATTGACCTCTAGTTAACCTTCAGATAGCAATATTTTTATTCATCAAGTAATGCCGCTCATTCAACACTAGAGGCACTGTGCCTCTTCAGTTCCCTCGAATTTGTGTCATTCATTCACATCATATTATAAGTCATGTCATCCACAGTGTTAAACCCACCAAACCTTTCAGAAACTACTACTGAGCGACTAGTTCAGACAGTAAAAGCGACCCAGGTTCAAGTCCAGTTCAAGTTCATGCCTGTCTAAGGCAGTCACAAAAACTGTAGAGGCACTATATTCCAACATCTCAAACTAGTTATTAAACTAAAACCGTATCAAAAATGATCATTAGCGATTGTTGGACGCAGAAGAAATCTCTGCATTGATAGGGACTTTCTGTCACAACAGAAAATCGAGTCTTGGTGCCGTGTGGCCACCTCACGTCTGCCATTGGCTGAGCTGCGGAGCTGTCTCCAGTGCCCCACAAGCAGCATGTAACTAACAGGAGGCTGTTTAAGCCAAAATACAATGATTCATAAATGACAAATAATCCTTTGAAAAACAAATAAACCTGCCATATGGCTTTACACAGGCCCTCTGAGCGGCCCCTGTAGACCAGCCAACACTGGTCTAACGCTCAGCCTGAACGCCACTCGTGGCCCATGATCTGTCTGTCGCTTTGAGTTTGTGAGTTCTCCATATACTTGAGGGGACACTCTGGTTTCCTCCCGCAGCACACCCCATGACTATTCCAGACTATTGTCCCTGAGATAGTCTCCAGTGAATTTATGAAAACAATTGATGACACCTTTGAAGGGAAAACCACCGGAGGAAGAACTTACTTGAGACGGATTGTTTGCTAGTGTACTGGCTAAGTTTAAGCCAGAAAGTAAGCCTTTATTCTGTTTCACACTTGGACTGCTTTAGACTTGGACCCCTCTTAGTGCTGAATGGTTGACAGAGACTGGAACCTGAAACAGCGACTCATGGGAGAAGATGGCGGCTCAGTGACGGGACACTTTAGAGTGAGTGGATGGTGGGAGGAAACCAGAGTGAGCAGAGGAAACCCACACAAAAATAGCACGCCATAATAGCTGCCTTATTATTGTGAATGTATTTTGTCCAAAACATTTCAATACATACACAAACACTTCTACACACAGACGTGGTGTTTTTTGGGGGATATTTCATTGAATTTCATGCTTTCCACACCCTAAGCCTGACGTCCACTCTGAAATCCTCAAATTGAGGTCCCCACAAGCAGGTGTGTTTCCAAGAATGGGTCCCCACAAGTATAGCTATACAAGTGCACAGACACAGAATGAAGCACCAACAGAAGCTGCTCTCTTCTCTGTTGTTTTTATTGGTTTGCACAAGCTTGCATATATACTGCACATACATTCAGTCGATAGAGGGCGAAGGCACGAAAGGCAATTCAACTACGGGTTGTTTCTGGGGCCAAAGCAAAGACGGCGGGGTAAACAGATTCAAAAACAGCTTCTGCCCAGGCAACCTTCACTTTCCTCCACTGAGCTGCCAGAACATCTCCATCGGTTCGACTTTATGTCGAAGGATTTTTCAAGTGGACTCTACGTCATGAAATGCAGTGCAGCCTTCCCTGTCTGAAAAACATCCTCAAATAAATTAGGATAAATTAAACCAATAAATTACAAAAACAAACGCAGCCGCTCCGGTTCACTGCACGAGGCAAAGCATCAACGAAAGGCTATGTACACCACAAACTGCTGAGTTCGCAGAGCGACAAAAGAGCGACGAGGGGAAGAAACAAAACCCTTGAAACAGGTCAGGAAAAGTGGATCAGAAGTATTTAATACACAATTCTTAATGAGAATCATTTACATGTCAGGGTGGCACTCCCATGGGTGGGGGAGGGGCCACAGTGTTGAGAATGGTGTCACTCACTGGTTCACAGGTCTGTTTCTCCCACACACACACACACACACACACACACAGAGGAATCTTCATCCAAACCATTGTAATCTGGTACAAAAAAAGTATAAATCACTTTCTGTTCTCCTGGCGAAGCGCCTGTCAATCATAACAATGATGGCCGGACGTCCCTGAACGCCTCGCAGGAACAAGCGCGCGACTGGACCAGACGGAAAGTGAGAATAGAAAAGTCTGTACAGCTCTGCTGAGTGTTTACATCCAGTATGAGTCGTTTTCAGGTCAATAGAAAAAGGCCATGGAACAACACGTCTGGCAGCTGCTGCTAACTCACTGGTTCCAAACTAGTTTCTCCTACACAGCGTTCAGCAAATATTTGTACCAATAAATCTCATTCAGCTATTCGCTTCTGTTTTCCTGCATTAATGCAGTGTTTCATACTGAATACACTAGTCATGTCAGATATAAAAAAAAGGTTTTTTTAAATGTTATTTCATTGTAATTAAAATTAGATTAACTAATTTACATTTTGGTTGTTAATTTTTATTTATTTACGTATTTCCTATTTTCAGACCTCCAATGAAAAGAATAAATCATAAGATTATTGATATTTATTTTTTATTTTTTTGGAGGAACCGGTGATTAAAAAAAAGTTTCAACTCTGGTGCATTTCTTCACATGGCCAAAATAATGTAGCAAATATTTTTGAATCTCCATATTTAAATTGAATTAATAGTTTCTCAGAAAATTTTGGCACTTTTTTTTTTTTAAATAAAATATTAACTGTTAATGTAAAAATACATGAATATTTCACTAAAGAATATTTTGACACAGAAAGAAAACAATTTATAAAGAAAAATGTTATTTTGTTATTTTGTCTTGAGTGAAAGAAGAATTGTTATGGGACCAAAAATCCAAAGAAGCTGGCGACATCTATATTGTTGTGTGGAAGCTTTATAACTGCAGGGCGTTAAAGGAGGCGGCAGGAAGGGCGGGACGCGATAATAATCTCAGCATCAGATAAAAGTGTCCTCTCCACTCTTTCTTTTGTCTGCGTCAGAGCCCTGGGCCGGTTCTGTGAGGCCCGCGGGTCAGTGAGAAACCAGAGCGAGTGGATCTCTCAGGCCTCCAGATCTTAAGAAGAAACTCTGTCTGGGGAGGAGAGCGGGATAATGAAGGGAGGAGTGCTCTGTCGTTCCCCGCTCCTTTTGTCAGGCGCTTTGTCTCGCGGAAAAGTCAGCAGGTGAGGCAACCTGCACCTTTTGATCCTTTGTGCGGCGACGTCGCCGCGGTGACGAAGGCTTTAGAAAATCAGGAGTGGACTGTGAGGTTATTTTTAACCTGGAGGGGGCATCACCTTGGACCTCTCTCATGAGCAGGTGAGATCACAAGTTTGCTCAAGTTGGTTCTGAAATCCATCACATTGAATCACGCTGTTCTGGATCTTACGCTCCTGTCAATCAACTGAAGCCTTGTCGGTTGATATGGAGACCACCGATGTGTTCAAAGTCACCTACTCTTGCAGAGAAACCTACTTTTACTGAAGTTAATTTATTAAAAAATATTTGAGGAAGAGGTCGACAACTCGCTGCGAATTGTCAATGGACACTATAAATAGGTTGAGAATAGGGTTAAAATCTAAACTCAAACTTTGACCAACTACCACACACTCAAGTTTGGATTTTATTAAACACTTCAGTGCTAAATATTCAGGCCAACAGTGAATCGTGTGAGACACGGTTATTACCATGTAATAACAAGTTACTTAATAGTACTATCTTTGATGATCACTGACCTCGACTGAAGATGATCGGATTATAACTCTCTGTATAAATAAATCAGTGAACTTTAAGACATCATTTTTTGAGTGTTGACCACGGAGCCATAACATTATGACCACTTGCACTTGCCTGGTGCTTGAGGGAGCTGAGGTTTCTTACACAAAGATTGTCTGCGGAGTTTGAGATTGGTGAGCTGTTATATACGTGCGGCAACTTAAATAAAACTCTACATATAAATAATGCTAGAAATAAGTGTCATTCACACAATGAAATATACTGTTTAAAATTCAGTTGTTTCATTAGCTACCACCATTTTTTATACCTTCTTATAAAACGCATCTGCTATTGATGTAAAAAAAGAAATGAAGGAATTACTGGAACATAAAATAAAAATTGCAAATAAAAAAGAGGGAAATTACTTCAATCTATACTCTTGTAGGATTATATTTATGTCAATAATTTATTTATTAAGGGACAAAATATTTGTTTATGCCAAGCAGTGATGACAGGTCACAATCAACAACAATTGTAGAAATTAAAATAATATTCACCCCATGAACACAACAATCTACTCGCAGAGAAAACACTTCAGTTTAAAAAAAAAAGAAAAAACAGTCCAGGTCCCAGAGACCAGTCCGGACCGGTCCGAGTCCAGGAAAACGTCTTCATTTTGTCTTGCTGTGACCACCACGTTGGGGGAGTCTGAAGAAGCAAAAGTCTTTTCAGCAGCTTCTCTGCAGGGAAAGTTCGGAAAGTGGAACGCCCTTCGGAATCTGGGGCGTCCTGACAGGAAGTCCATACGGAACTTATAAAGGAAAGTGTTCCGGCTTCTGGTCAAGTGTTCGGGTGCAAAATTCCCGACAAGTCTCTTCATTTCAGCAAAGGAAAACAAAACAACGGTAATAATAATAATCGTTACAATAATTATCATATAAGAACAACAACACAATAACTAGGTCAATTCAGGAAGTGCCAGTGTCGGCGTCACCGTGGGAATGCTACTTCATACTTTCATACATTCAAAAAAAAAAAAAGCAAAAAAAGGAAAAGATAAAATAAGTGAATATTTGAAATCCTATTCTTTTTTCAATCAAAAAAGAGCGAAGCGAAGGAGGAAGAGGAGGAGAAATGGATTTTACTCATGTAGAAGCTCTTGGAGACAGTTGGGGGACTTGAAGACTTCAGGGACTTCACTGTCCAGTTTGCAGATGACCTTGTAGATGGCCTTCTTCCAGGACGGGTCCACGTCTTTGCCGGCCACGATGGCGTTGAAGAACTCTCTGAGCGTGACCTCGGCGACCTCCAGGAAGCGATCCGGAACCTTCAGACAAAGCAATTGAATGATGAGTCTTCTGAAGGAATATGAGCCAGACAGTAAAACGGATGTAAAAATGAGTCGAACATTTCGGGTTATTCTGAGCCCAACCACAGGTGGAACCTGTTCAATTTCACTCTCGCTCTTTATTTCCTTCACCGGTGTTGACAGAGGATGTAAAACCATAAATCTCCCCGGGCGCCTACTTCCTTAAAGTGGCTGCTCTCTCTTCAAGTTTCTCACACCGCGCACTTCCCCCTGGCACGCCATGACGTCTTTATGTCTCCTACTGTAAATCTGTGACCGAACACAGCGTGAAGAGCCGAGTGGCGCTGGTGAAAGAGGAAGCACTAAATGTTTTGGGAACGGCGAGACACGCCGCCTCTTTAGTGTCCCTGACAGCAACGCTCAGCGACACCATGGAGATGATTAGCCTGGCAAAGATCTGTGACACCTTCGCCCCAGCCAGCGCTGTCACACACACACAAGGCAGCGCACACACCTGCCGGTGCCAAGGAGATGACACTTCCTGCTCTGTGACACTACATAAAGCTGTAGACGCACACACTTGGCCGAGCCGCTCGCCTTAACTCGAAAGCTTGGGGGCGACTCAGCCTTCAGGGGTCACCTGCTTAGATAATGCTGACTGTCTCCCTCACACACACACACACACACACGCATGCAGCCCAAACGCCTGACAGTGTGCACTTCTCACCGAGCTGCTCCTCCTCCAGTGTCCTGCAGATACTCATCAGGAGTGTCAGGACACAGCAAGGTTAGTGGCCACCGAAACACACACACACACACACACACGTGTACACGAGGGGCAGTCGGCCCCCTCAGGGTGATGAATGGGGGCTAAGATGCTTGTGTCTGGTGTTTGTGTGTCCTGATACACAAAGAGTTAGAAGAAACTTGATCACTCCGAGTGAACACGCATATGGATGTTTAGAAGCAGAATTCCAGTGCCACAGCTCCTCCACCAAAACACACTCATTCCTATATCTCTATAACCGAACCCCATCCCATTCATTGTTTGCTGTCATCTCCCACACACACACACACCGGCACGGGTGACCCCGGCGTGAGGGCGAATACGTGCCGTAATAAACCCACTTCCCCCAGAAGACCTGGCTGCAGCAGCGTCTGATGCTGCATTACTAAGAATATTCCTGCACGGAATTTCTCCTGACGTTTTGACTATAAAAGGACGACAAAATGCTGACTGGAAGGAGAACGCAAAGTCAAGGAGAAAAGGGTATTGGTATTTCAGATCCTCCTGACTGCTCTAGTGTCCAGCAAACCGGGCCAATCACTGGGTTCTGCACAGAAAGTTGTTGCCAAAAATGATGGGTGCGAAAGCAGGAAGTTTGAAATTCGAGATGATGGTGATACTGGAATGGTCCAGTAGGTCTGACTGGTGGAGTTGCTCATGTTTGGAGTCATGTCCAGTATTGACCCTTCAGTAGACCAGGGGCTTTGCGCTTATACGACTGTCTTTACGGTAGTTCACAGTCACATTGCTCAAGCCACCACCGCTTGCTTGCTTTCAATGAGGTTCTCAGTACTCTGCGTAACAAGTATCGTGATACGTGCTACTTTCACTGAAAACATACAGACAAAACAGCAACGCTAGAACCCAGCAGTCTATCGGTAACCAAGCAGAATAGATCATGGGGACAGAATTGTACATAAAACAGCATCAGGGCACAGGTCGATGCGAAATCCGAGGAAGCCATTTCAGCCCTTAAATATTCACAAGTGGAACCTTCATTTTAATGAATCATTGGTTCAGTTCGCAGCAGAAGGTGTGTTAGACTCAGGTTCGGAAAAAGAAAAACGTCTGTGAAAAGAGAGATTGTTGTTAATCTGCCCGTGTAACACAATCTGAAGGCAGGAAGTCGCAATAAGAGAGAGCGAAGACCGGAGAAAAGAACAAGCTGGAGGTGAATAAACAGGGGCGAGAGGAGGGGGAGGCGGGGCGCGAGAGGACCTGGACACATGCGCCGGCGACCTCTGCATCATGTTGCTTGTTGGGTAAATAGCAATCAAGGAGACAGAAAGAAAGAGGAAAGAAAAAAGGGGGACTGCTCCGACAAGCAGGGAGGCAGTTAATCACTCTCATTCAGCGACTCCCCACTCTCCCCCATTCTCTCCATCTCCCTCTCTCTCGTGACAGGTTGCTTTGAGACAGAAGGATAAGCTCTTTTTCAGAGAGAGGGAATCGGATTTCCTGCTTTTTGATGAGATAATAAAATATGACGGCGGACAATAGGAGCCTGTGGACGGCTTGCTGGGAGCCATTCAGAGCGCCGGCGGTGGCGGCTCCTGTCTTAAGACTGCTCAGACAAACGTTTAAAAAGATAGCCAGAGGTCCTCCCAATGAATCCCACTGTCGCACACATGCTGCTGAGCGTGTGGGTCTCGGCAAAAGCCTGAGAAATCTCCCCTCTCCGGGTGACTAAGGGTTGGCTGTTTGTTTGGCCAGCGTGTTTTCTCCCCCTTGCTTTTGGGAACTGTCAGGAGATGTATTGCACCTTCTATTTGCACAGCGCTGGCCAAACAAGACAAGACCCTGGAAGATAAGACTGTGCATGTGTGTGTGTCTGTCACCGTGCAGCCTTGAAGGATGAAACACAGGGACGGCATATGCTCCGCCAGGTTAATTCCTAATCCCGACTCGGCCTGGGAATACCAACTCTTCCCATGATTTTCTGTCTGCTCACTGTACAGGAGCTCGACATTTTCCAAGCAGAACCTCGCACACGCGGCCCATTGCTTCACATATCTGCCCCGATCGATGATCTACAAAGGCCTTGATAAACGCTCGGCCCACACTGTCACTTTTGGCAAACACAACCCATGCCCCCTTTCTTCCCACCACCGGTGCCCCCAAACCCATGATAAGAACTCGAATGCGTTGAATAAAACGGCGAGAAATTCTTTGTGTGACAACTGCAGGAGGGGAGAAAAGTTTCTGGCACCTACGAGCTAATGTCAACACTATTAAATAATATTTTTATCCATATTTTTTTGCTTCAGTTTTGAACCCATTCTCTGTTATTTGTTGACTTTGATACCGACCACGTTGAAAAGTAACATAGCATTTCTAGTAAACAACAAACAAACAATATGTTGCTTGTATTTGTGAAACGCAAAACAAAATTTTTCAAATTGTGCCAAAGAGCGTAGTTTAACATTAACAGAAATTGTTCATGATGCAGTGATTGTCCTCAACCATTATCATCTAAGTTAGCTTTAATATACAGTAAAAACGAATAAAAACGCTGTTAATAACAGGAGTTTCAAGGCTCTTGGATGCTCTCTTGTATTTCATTTTGATGAGTTTATGAGCTCTATTTCTGGAAAGGCTGGTGTTGAGCTGCTGGGACAGGAATTGAACCTTAAAGCTGAGTAAACACACACCACCCCTCTCCCCGCTGATATCCTTGGAGCCCTGAGGAATGACTGTGCGCGTCACATGGGCTCTTCTCAAGGTGGACCTGGGCTTGGGAGTCAAGGACAGGACAGGGCCAAAGACGATGATGAAGTTGCCCTCCTGTCCCATTTTTCTTCCCCCTGCCTTCACTCCTTCCGAGCTCTTCATATCAGGCCAATGGTGGTGTGGAGGAAATTCTCTGTTCAAAACAACTGGTTTAAAGGAACTGGTGTGACGAGTCAAACACAAGAACCGGGGGCCAAACCTGAGCCGCCAAGTCATTTAACGTGGTCCACAAGAGTTAGTTGGTCGAAACATGATGAAAGCAGATGGATATTTACGCTTCAAGGGGAAGAGAAACTACAGAGGTGCTCAAATGTGCACCTAATAATTCAAGTCTTTGTATTTCATCTTCTCATTATCTGCTGAAAAGCATCATGATAAAAGTGTGACGGCTCTTTGTAGAACACACATCATAAACTAGACACACACACAGGCTCCCTGTATGAACAGGTGTATGAAGCGCACAGGACACGGAGCGGGACCGCCCGGCCCCTTATTTAGAGACTGAAATATTCATCGCCTGAGCTCAGGCTGAGCGAAAGCAATCATAACAGGGGGGGTCATGAAGTCGTGTAATGGAAGGGCCCCTGGAGGTCAGGAAGTCATCGCAGCTCGGGGAGATGGAGGGAGCAGAGGCGAGGGGGAAAGAAAAGAGCGAGGGAGTCTGGAAGATAGGAGCAGGACATCTGGAGAGGAGGAGAACAGAGGGGAGGGAGGGAGAGGAAGAATAGAGGGGCGAGTGGAAGGAGGGTGTGGGCAGGCAGGCAAACAATAAAAGGGATGGGGAACAAGTGATGCAATGAAGGAGAGTGTGATGGATGGAGGGAGAACGTAAGGAAGGGCGAGTGAGGAAATAAGACGTAAAGAGTTGAGAAAGTAGGGGGTTACTGTGACACATCTGATGCACGCCCTGGTCATTTTGGCATGGGTCCCTTCGCCGTGCTTCATTACTCACACACACAGAGAGGGACACCAAAACGGTCTAGAAATAATGACATAATCAGCAGCTGTGCCACAGAGCAGGCTGCCCCTCACAAGGTGACCAGGGACGGGGGGAGGAGGAGGGGAAGGAGCAGAGGAAGAAGGAAGGAGGAGGGGGGGCCGCGTGTGTGTGTGTGATCGCAGAAGCAAAGGTGAGCAGGGATTGTGTAGTGCTTTATGTTAAAGTGCAGCCCTCATTGCCCCCCCGGGTTCCACTCGCCCCGCTCAGTTCAGTGACTTATCTCATGTACATACGCACAAACGCACCACATGGTGAAGAAAGGACCTGTCAGGCTTCGTCACCAGGGGCTCCCCAATAGCCCCCGGCTAGTCACGGCGACGCAGATGATCCCGTCTTTTGTGGGGATCCCACTTTACAACGATGACTTTAACCATGAGTACGCCAATTATTACTATAAACTGTGGTACTTGGGAATGACTCTTTTTGGGTGCCTCATTGGCTTATTCTATAATGTGATGGAGGAACCTTGGACTTCAATCCAATGGCTAACTTCAGTACTACATGCCCAGTATTCCAAAGCCAGGAGTCAGACTATGCAAAGCAAAGACCGATAGATTTTGTTTCAGCTTAGAACTTTGCCCTTTGCTGCCGCCGATCGATCAGTAACCGAGCCCTTCACTGCAAACCTAATTCTTGCTGTGATTTTTGGAGCGAAATAACACGATTTAGGTCAACAACAAACAAAGTAGGAGCTCAGGAGCAAAGTGTTGTGAATAGTTGAATTCTGAAAGACTAAAGTAAGGTGAATAGAAATGGTTTTGTTACCACAAAAAAGTGTGAAGTTGGCTTCTGTGTAATTGGCAGGCGAGGTGGTGTTTGTTCCTGCTTTGATCTGCACACGCAAGACGTTTATGGATTTATAAAAAGCATAATAAAAACATGCTCACTTTAAGCTGCTTCCTCTTTGTGTATCATTTCATTTTTTTCACGTTTTACAGTCACACCGCTGCTTGAATGCAAACAGGGTTTCCTTTGCTGTGCAGCTGTAATGTGATCAATGTAAGTTTAGAGAAGTGATGAGTGACACACACCTACTGGCAAGTGTGGTATTTTTGGCAGCTGTGAACTTAAATCTATACCACCAGCTTTGGTGTCTTCAATCGCACTTCAAAGTCAGACCCTGGGGTGGGTTGCCCAACGCGCCGCTCCTCAATGTGCGTCTACATTTGCCTCTCTTGCATCTGGCACAATGGCCTCGACCTCATAACCCCAAACTCTCTGAGGTCGAACCCCGGTCAAAGACACGCCCACTCAGGCGCACATAAACAAACCTACGTAGCGAGAGGGAGTGAAGGAGGCTGGGAGGAGAAGTGAGATATTAGGGTGGAGAACAAATGGAGCCCCGAGAGAGAAGTAAAGAGGGGGGAATGAGGGAGAGAGAAAGGGGGAAGGAGAGGTGAATCACACAATGCTATGGGGCATGGCAGTTGGACAGACAGCATCTGCTCTCAGCACTCGGTGGCTCCGGTAATGGATGGAGAGTTACGAGGAAAGTCAGAGCGCAAGAGGAGAAGGAAGGTTTAAACCAGGTGAAAGAGGAAGTAGCCAGGTGAATGTATATCTGCTGGCCATATTTCTCACAGTAGAAAAGAGGAGGATGGTCAAGAAGGTGGCGCTGAATTGGTTTCACCGCTGAAGTGTTCACTTAGAGAGGAAACTTGGCGAAATCTGAGTTTCCCAGAGCTTTTTATCATCCCTCCATCACGCTCTCAAACCCATTACCAGGTCACACACATTCCTGTCTTATGAAAGATGATGTGTACTGTCATTGGGGGGTTGAAACACAGACGGGTGGTGGGGGGCGCGAGGGGAGGGGGAGTCAAAAGAAAAGGACACTTTCAGGGAAAAATTTTCACTTGAGTCCTCACATGAAAGGCATGCCGGCTCAAAGTCAAGGCTTTTGGGAGGCCGCGTGCGTTTGGGAGGACTTTGATGGCCACGGACGGAGCGAACGAGAAGCGAAGAAGAAAGAGGGGAAAAGAGGGAATCAGGAGGGCTGCTGAGAAAAGAGGAAAGTAGAGCCGGGGTCTAGGTAATTAACGGCAAGCTCTTTAATTACCGCTGGTGTTCATTGTGCCAGAAGGAATGTGACAATTATGCCATTAAAACTTCCTAATGGGAGGAAAATAAAGGAGGGCGCAACAGAAGACATGCAAAAGAGGAGGATGAAAGAATGAAAGGAGAGAGGCAACAGAAGGAAAAGAGAACGAGGAGAGGGAGCGAGGGAGGAGGGATATGAAAGGAAAAGAGGAAACAATCGCGACAAAAGAGGAGCTGGGAGGGAGATGGGGAGCGTATTAGGCCAGCACAGTGACAGAGCAGATTAGCATCAAACAAGAAAGGCCACAGACGTGTGTGTGTGTCTATGTGAGTGTGTGTGAGAAACAGAGGACATATTCATTCCAAAGACGCCACCAAGGTGGATGGAACTTTGATGATGCAGAATCTGGCAAAGGGAAACGCTGTGTGTTTGTGTGTGCTGAATCTGCGTAGGCTCCTGTTTCAAGTGTTGGTGCAGGCAGGTAGAGGAGGAAGACGAGGAGGAGGAGGAGGAGGAGGAGGAGGAGGTGGAGGAGAAAGGGGAGATATCCACAGAAAAGGGCCTGAGGGGCATCCTGATACACACATCCAGTGCCTTTCCATCTTCACGTTTCCTCTCTGACTCACACACACACACACACACACACACACACACACACAACATGTGCACATGTACTTCACACACAGGTCCCACACAAACATCAAACAGGAAAAAACACACAACCCACACATGGTCTCTCACACCTCCCCACACACTCTCTGTCTTCACCAAGGCGGTTGGTTTGTCAGGGGGTTAAAATTTGCATGGCTGAGCAAATTTTCCTTGTGTTGAACTCTAATCAGCTCCTGTATCTCTCAGACACCTGCCCGGCCAGAAAAAAAGCCCTAATATGCAAAACACCCCTGGCTCCCTCGGCCTCACTTGTTCCCCTGCAGCAGCTCCTCGACCAACAGAAGACTTATTCACCTGCCCTGTCTCACTCCGCTCCTCTCTGTCTGTCTTCTTGCAAATGCTCCCATTTAAGTATGCAAATAGGCTGTTCTCCCTTAAGCTGGTTTCAACAGCAGCTTCCTGGTGCCAGGCGAAGAATGATAGTCTTGTCTGAGGTGTGACGGCGCATTTAGGCCCGAGAATGAAGAGGTCTGTCAGGGGGTGAAGAAGACCTGCGAGGCAGTTACGCCATGTTTGTTGGGTGCTGTGGCCAAACTTTTAATTGCTTTCCTTCGCCTCTCCCAGGGTGTCTGAAGAAATGTTTATTACCAGTTAATACAGATTTAGTTGTGGTCTTGCCAACTTGGAGGAGGAATTCTGTGCTTCTAATGGCCACTTGGCTGGGTCTTCACCTGCCGACCCCGAACACTGTAATCTGGCAGTTAGGGGCGACCTTGTTGGAGCTGGTGAGGCAGATCCAAAGTCCATTCAAGGGTTTGGCAACACGGTGAGATATTGACAGCCACCAAAAGGGAGTGTGCTGGGTGCCCGTGGAGGCGAGAAAGACGAGCCAACATCGCGCCCTCTATACTGTATTTACTCAGATGTGAGTCTTCTATAAGCACAACATCTTTCATTTCATGAGCTTTCAAAAATGAGGCAAAATATATGTATGATATTCCAACTTCTGGGAAGGACAGCAACGCATCAGCACCTAACAGATTAATTTAAAATAATCATTTAAATAAATAAAATAAAAGTTTTATTTCATGAATGCAATGTCTTCAATACTACTGGGATTGTTTTTTTTCTAATTTTATTCAATAAAGAGCAACTCACCCTGCACATTTAAGTGGCGTGGCATGAGCCATGGTCTCAACTGGACACGTTCCCGCTCATTTTGAAGTGATTTAACTGCGATATAATAAGGTCCATGAAGCCTAAACTGATCACCCTGTACCACATTAAATGTTCCCAAGTGTAACCTCAAGTGAGTCGAGTACTAGCTAACTCATACGTGCCTTACATAATGTGTCTCATCATTCCATATTGTCTGCCTTGTCTTTGTCTCGGCAACATAAAAGACAAGCCCAGTTAACAGGCAGGTTCCCCTCTGAACCATTTCAGTACAAGCAACAGAATGAATGCTAGAAAACCAAAGTTTCAGATTCTTGGTTTGACTCTGCTCCAGTCAGACGTGGCCTCGTGCTGTTCCTGCACCTGCATCTTCAGGTAACACTACCTTTTCTAAGAGTGTCAAATGACACCATTCGCAGTGATGAGCGCGAAGCAAAAAGAGCAGGGAAACGCTCGCAGGGATGAGTCTTCGCGCCTCGCTGTGAGCGACGGAGTTTATTGAGACCTCATATAGACAAGTGCTTCTGCCTGCCAGGGTCTTTCAAAAGCCTCCCTGAAGAGATGGATGTGGGGAAGTGTGTATATGTGTGTGATTTGGGTGCAAGGAGAAGAGCCCCAGTGGACAAATAACAGAAAGAGACGAGAGGCGTAAACAGGGAGAAAAGAGAGTGAAGCACTTTAAATGTGAGCACTGCAAAACTCCCACTGCTCGCAAGGGCACTTCTCCCCTACACGTCATCTCTCTTCTCTCCTTCTTTCTCCCCTGTCCATTCTCCCTCAGTCCTTTCCCTCACCCTCCCGTCAATGCTTTTGTCTCTGAGCTCTCACCCTCTACCCCCTATCTATCCATCTCCCTCTTCCCCCCTTCCTCTTGCTAAAACAGTAGGACGCTTAACCTTGATAACAGTGAGATTTTTCCCCCCTCAAAGTGACACACACACACGCACACACACACACACACACACAGTGAAGAAGTGCTTTGCCAGCATGCGAGGCTGGTCCAAGGGACGGCTGTACCCTTCGAGGTGAACGGGACACTGGGAAATGCAGCAACAACAAAACACCCGCACACATATATACGCGCTCACACAGACCCGATCACTCTAGGACCTTCTTAGCACCAGCCTTTTCAAGGTCTATTGTCAGCTGACATTGAGGGAGCACTGGCCAACCTGACACACACACACACACACACACTGAGCAGGCTGTGAACGTGGCAAAAAAAAGAGGAAGCCACTGCACAATATAGCAAACTCAGAGGGAAGTAAACCTTCACCAACTGCCCAGACACAATCAAATGATAGGAAACTACAGGAGATGATGGAAGTCAATTCTTCCCCATTTCAAGCGCGTTTGTCACGTTTTCTTGCTGTAAGAACTTCCAGGAGACGCTGGCTCAGATGTTTACCTCAAAGTCGTTGGCTTTGTTGTAGTGCATGTTGAGCGCGCGGAAGAGCTCGCAGTCGCGGCTGACGCTCAGCTCCTCCACTCCCGTCACGCCGTCGTTGATGGCCTGCCGGGCGAACTTCTCCATTTGAATGTAGTAGAACTCTCTGAAGTTGCTGAACCACTTGATCAACTGGGAGGTGATGCAGCGGTTGAACTGGAAGGAGACAAGTGAAAAAAAAAAACAGTTGTCAATGCTTTAGCGAAAAAGCTTGTCAGAAGAAAATGAGTCAAATTTTAAGAGGTTTCCTTCTTCAGCTTGATCATGCTAACTGACAATAGAAAATCAAAAAGCACATTGCCTCAACAAAAACTATATTTACTGAATGATCAATAACCTCCACTTTTCTAATAAGAAACAGACTGCAAAGTTTGTTTGTATTACTTCTTGTAAGTGAAGAATTAAAAGACTGCGGCTAAAGCTACTGTACATTTTCAGACACTCAGACACTTAAAATTTGACACAATTTCAAACATCATGAAAAACCTTTTTAGTTTTCAAAAGGTGCGGCTGCATTGTGCAGACACAGACAAATACAAATGTTTTCTGTTTATAGTTTATAAGAAAACTCTTAAGAGCTTCTATATATCTGTTCACAAGATTGTCGGTATCAAAGTTAACAAATAACACAGGATGCGTTGGATAATGAACAAAAAAATGTTCAATATATAGCATTCCTGCCATAAGCGCACAGTAGAATGCATGCGCCAGTGAGTGGTATAAGTTTGTCAACAGCTTTGTTCATGATTCTCTGCATTGCTCTCCAGTAACTTTGAACCAACCATTCCATCGTCTACCTAAACTGACTTAGATTTGGCCCATGGGCCTTGAGTTTGATTTCGTCCAAGTTGGACAGCAAAATAACTCTGTGTACTATATGCTGTACATACGCTCATATATCCCAACTCACTAACAGGCTAGCAACAACTCAAGCCGATTTGTTTTACACAAAAAAAAATCTGTCGTTCCACAGGAGGGAACAGTTTTCACAGCGCTTAAGTGAGAGAAGACATTTTTTTGGGAGCGAAAGGACGAGAGATTAGGAAGTGACAGAAGATAATAGAGACATTAAGTAAGACAGAGGGCGAGGAGGGGAGAGCAGTGTGTGTGGGAGCGACTGTGAGGCTGTGTGTAGTTCATCTACCCCGCTGGGAGCAGACATCGCAGTATCATAACCCGAAGAGTGGAGGGAGAAGTGGAGGAAGATGATTCGAGGAGGATGAGGAGGAGGGGGGGGGTTCCAGGACCACAAACACATAATTGACCAGAAAAACGATTAAGTCATCATCTGAAGCGCCCCGGCCCGCAGGGGGCTCCAACATGTACTTAACCCCGTTCACCAATTACACCCCGATTCTCCTCCCCTCTCTACACCTCCCGGACTGGAAGAAAAGAAATGGAGGGAGATAGAAAGAAGGCGAAGATAAGAAGAAAGCTGTGACTATCTGATCTGTGCCGCTCGGTTGGACTCAATGGGGCCAAGTAAACCTATTAGGAGCCTCAGCTGGTCCTGGCTCTTTTTCCGCCGGGTCTCAGCAGTGAAAACACACTGTCTAAACACAGAGACCCCTGATAAGGACCGCGGGGGATCTGGACTGAGGCTCGGCCCACGACCCGCTCTGAGCTCAACCAATTTTAATATTTAATTTTCTTGTAAAAGCTTCACCGATCCTGGCACTGACATCCTTTTTGGGTGCCAAATGAACACTAGTTTTTAAGATTTTTCACTGTCATTCCACTGGCACTCATTCTAGAATACATCTCACGGCTCACTTCGGCTTCCAGCCTCTGTCTTGCTTCCATTGGAAACGTTTCCCCTCTGGTGCCATAAATTGGATGTTTTGCTAATCGTTCTGACTTGCTGCATCTTTCATCCACTCTGACATGTTTAATAATCCATAGCCGCCATGCGCTGTTTGTAACATCACTCACTTCCTGTTCAGCAACAAGATAGAGGCATCACACTGACAGATCTGAACTGGCTGATATATATATATATATATATATATATATATATATATATATATATATATATATATATATATATATATATATATAGCTGATGGATATTATAATCCATCCAAGTATTTTATATGTATATACCTATATATACATTCTTT
This sequence comes from Synchiropus splendidus, assembly GCF_027744825.2. Lineage (NCBI taxonomy): Eukaryota > Metazoa > Chordata > Actinopteri > Syngnathiformes > Callionymidae > Synchiropus > Synchiropus splendidus. Next base: position 7,158,242 of record NC_071345.1, on the reverse strand, counting down.
ACATGGAATATTTAGAAGAAAAGCCTCTGATTTATAAAACCATTTTTAACCTTTGACCTATAAAAAGTTAGTTTTGCACCTTTATATTTTCCAAAGCCACATATCAACAACGTGTTATCAACCAAGACACCGCCTCAGAAATCACACACAGATGGAAACGCACTCGCTGGTCGCCACTTCTGCCGCTCCCTCTGCTCTTTTTGTGGTGCACGAAGAATGGGGGACAAAAACGCTACTAAATGCTGAGCGGACTGCCCGCTGGGGAGGTAGAGTGGTTTTGACATGGAGATTAAGCTGTGACTATTGTTTGTGGAAACACACACACACACACACACACACACACACACGAACATGTACACACGCGCTCTGCGGCCCGGACGGCAGGAAAACACGCCACATGAAAGGACGAAACTTCACACCGAGAAGTCAGAAATGATCAACTTTCATGATGCGTTTTCAGAGTTAAACAGGAGAAGGTTTGGGGATTGTTTCAAGAGCTGGTTTAAAGTGGGCATCTATGCAGAAATAAGCTGTAGGTGGGGGGGGGAGTTTGCAGGTCAGCCGTGTCAGACAATGGCGTTTAGCTGTGGGTGGGGGCAGGTGGCCGGAACGTGAGTGTCAGCAAGCTGGGGTCGTGACATGATAGAATCAAACAAACAAACTACTGACTCTTACAAATAACATTCGCTGCGCAGAGCCATTCTTAAACACACACTGCGAGCTCCACAGGTGGGAAGAACAAAAACTCTTGACTGAAGCAGTGATAACATTCGTGGGCTCTCGCCACAAACTTGAATTGGAATAGAGGAAGTAGTCTGGAGTGAGGTGATGTTAATTCACTTCCTCATCAATACGTGACAGGCATAGTGGTGAAACTACACAGTTGCCTGACTTTTACTGTTCTGCTCCGACTATAGTTTTTGAAGAAAAGTCCGATTTTTGGCCACAAATGACAAGAACCAAGCCGAAATGTCTGGCTGGAGTCAAGAAGTCTAACTAGAGGACATGAGGATGGTGAAGAATTAGACCAAACCATGGCTTAAAAAAACATAATATTTCAGCTCAGACAAAGAGAATACCTGAGCCTGAATCCCCTCGTGTGTTTCCCAAGTGCTTCCTGATGTGAAAGTTGAGCCGGTAGTTGCCATCACTCACTCAGGAGACCTTTGGTGTCAGCGCAGTCAGGTGACGGACACATCCATCACTTTAGACAAGGATCATTTTTATTAAACTGACAGCTCCGGAGGAGATCTATTGTCTCCGCCGAAGACTGAGGTTTTGACTCAGGGCATGAATTTATACAACAAACCCATTGTATCCTCATAAATTTCCTCCAACGTGGCCACTGACTTAAATTTGGCGAGCGGGCAGCAAGCAGTCTTGGTTCATTAAGTTGCTGGTGGGGGATCGAGACCCCCTTATAGCGGCTAAGGACCAGGGTGTTGTGGGTAAAAGAGGGGAATGGCTTGAAAGGAGCACATCACTGCAGCTCCTTAATCAGGCTTGGCAGGGGTCAGCACCACAGACATGAGATGCAGGGAGGAAAGTGTGTGTGCGGAGGGCTGAGAAGCAGATGATAGAGACACAACGCCAGTGTGTTTCTCACACTCACACTCAAGAGCCTGTGAAAGGTCAGCGCTTAGTGCTAACAGGACCAGATAAAACGTGACACACGCACATGTGTGTGTCTTGGTTTTGTCCACAATAGGAGAACACTCAAGCATCTCGGGTGGAACTGTAGTCGCCGCCTGCCAAACGCCAGTCGAGTCACGGGTGCAAGGTTGGCATGTTTGAAATCTTGACACGACTATCAGTCACTCAGCAATAGGTTTTATAAAATGCTAACAAGCTCTGGTGGTTTTGAAGTGTCATTTTTATTGCAAAGTTAACTGTATTTTTTCAAAAATATTCACAATAAATAAGGTATTAAAAAACACACAAGACATCCTCAAGCTAGAGACAGTTGGGAGAATGGGAGGATAAAGTCGTGTATTTAGGTCAGTAAATGCCTTGGACATTATTATGCATTTTAAAAGCTAGTTTTGATCCATTAAGCTTTTATTGTGTGTTGAGCCAGAATAAAGTTGTTATTCTCTCCTGTGTTTGTCCTCTTGAAGTTGTCTAGGTCCAACTTTTAGACAAAAATAAGTTTCAACTTTATCAATGAATACAACACGTTTCTATAAAATTAGCTGCTAAATTGTACCAATATTTTGACAGATAAATATTGACAGTATAAAACACAGCACATCAGCGGAAACATTGTGTCTCCCCCAGGTTTGTAATTCAAGCACTTTAATGCAAAGTGTCTGCTGGCAACTTTATCTCTGAGGGTCAACAATAGCGCGCAGATGACCTCAGAGTCCGGCGCTACATCCAGAACAAGCTGAGGGGAGAGCCGAAATGCACAGAAGCCCGTGCGGGCCTCCTCTTTCTCACTTTCCTCCCTGTCTGTCTTTCTCTCTCTCTCTCGTAAGCCCCTTCATAGTCACCGGGGCTTTCTGACGTTTCCTGTTTTTGCAGGGGTGAATTGTGGGAGATAATCTCCGGCTGCCTATTGGCTGACTACACACAAAAAAAAGCAGCCCTGGAAAGCAGGCTTTTGTCACTGCGGCGACTCAAATCCAGCCGCTGGCTTTTCTTTTCTTTTTTTTTTTTTTTTTTTTTTTCCAGCCCCGGCCCCACATAGTATGCCACACCATCAGCGAAAAACATAAATAAAAGAGAAGGAATGACATATAGAAGTGAGCGAGCCCTCTGTTTCTCGACAGCTCGGCCGGGTTGTAAAGGAAACAGGACAAAATCAAGGAGCGCAAATCGAGACAGTGACTTTAAATGACTCATCGCTCCATTAATCCGCGATAATAAAAGCAACACAATGGCGGCTTCGATAATGAGACGTCTTGAGGGCAGCGGTGAAGAGATCATGGTGTCATAACCGATCTGTCAAAACAAATCACAGCTCCCCACAGTCAAAGCAGAAGTCAGAGGCGTCTTGAAAGGAGCTCATTGAGGAAACAGTGAAAGCGTCCCACTTCCACGAAGGCAACCCACTTCCCACATTCATTAGATTCTTGACAATTAGGGGAGACCTGATTAGCCTCCAAGTCTGAGGAGGACGGGTCACGGCGGCTGAATCTCATTAGACGGTCCCATTCCCATACATGTCTGACAACTCGGACCTTAAGTCTATTGTCTGGCAGCCAAAACAAAAACAAATCTATGTGACTGTTAATCCCCTTAACTATCTTGACCTTGTTTAAGTATCTGATGAGGCCATATGTGAAGAGGCCACGTTGTTTAGGGGGAATTAGCAGAGCCGGGGGTCAGACTTCATCACGCAAAGAAAAAGTGCATGGAGTACAGGAGCGAAAACCCATCTGCAGGTGCCACTTTGCCAACATACGCCCTCTTTCCATCCAGTGATGAGAGGAAGTCATGTGACCCGTGAGTCATGTTGGGTGGCAGCGGCATCCAAGAGCGAGCAGCTGAGAGAAAAGGGAACCTTTATCTTCTGATTTGAATAAGATGGCCTGGATCTGTCACAGTGTTTTCCCCTCCGTATGGTCCGAGAGCACACAAACACACGAGAACCAACACGGCCATTGTGTCGTTTTTTTTTGTTGCCGCATACATATTGTGCTTTGTTTTCCCAATTATTAAACTCCCATTTGTGCCAACGCTCGTTCTCGTACCCGAAACGGCTTCTTTCTCCTCCCCCCATCCGTCTGTGTTAACATCCACCCTTACACCTGCTCCGTCAACCACTCTTCTGTCTCCAGGCTGCTCGCTAGTCCTCCATTACTCACGCAACTCTTTTTCTTTGGAATACTCATCTGCTCTCTAGCCTCACCACGAAAACACATTCTCTTCCTCTTTTACATGAAACCGCCTCTGACGGGCAGAATTGCAAACCTGAAAGCAGTAGCAAAACTTGTCGCAAGGAAACAGGTGACTGTATTAAGTTTTAGGTTTAAAGTTGGACGAGCTAAAGCAGGTTTTAAAAATCTATTATCCAACTGAGATTCTGCAACTATAATATTATATTTTCAGCAGTGTAGGTTTATTGGTCAGCAGCATTGCCCTAAAACATTTCAGGATTGGTTAGAACTGGGTAAACATCGAAGAGACGCAACTGTGGAGCTGGTTCAAACTGGTTGAAATGAGGCCAGAACTTAGAAAAAACAGATCGTCTTGACTTTATAAAACACATCTTATAAGATAATCCCTGAACTAAATCAACTTTCAAGAGACTGTGGAGACAACTTTCAAGCACAGAGTTTGATCCCAGGTGGGGAGCTTTGTTTTAGCATGGAGGTACGCGCTGTCTCAGTGTCTTCGTAGGTACAATTGAAACCACTGGAGTGGAAATTCACCCATTACCCATCTGAAAATTCCTAAGATTTGAATGAAATTTGAATTTTTGAATGCAAATTTGGCTTATGAATATTATACTAACAAATTTATGATAGTGTAAGACACCAAGGTCTAGAATAGGGTTTGTTCAGCACTTTTTATTTCTGACTTTTGAAACTGAGTATTTACAAATGTGATTAAAAAAATCCCTGTTTTTTTGCACTGGCTGTGTCCAAGTGTCGTGCAGTGTGAAACGTAAAGGCCTCACCTTGACATCAGAGAAGTACATCTTGAGCATGTTGGAGCTGGGGTAGCGGGTGTAGAAAAACATGAGCTTGGCTTTCTTCAGGTGATTTGGGGAAAGACCCTCCTGTATCTGAAGGTCGCTGCTGTTAAGGAAAGTTTGGAAGCATCCCTGCACATCACAGACAAACAAAATCAACGTTGTGTTTATTTACGCCGCTGGTGCGCAATTCAAGCGTCACGTCTGAGCTGAGATTTGTCAAAGACAGTGAACCGACGCGCAAACCATTTGCTTGCAATTAGCATCGTCAGCGTCAGGTGTGACAGACTCACGGTACATGAAACGCTGCCCGACGCTTTTACATAAGGAGACTCATTTCACAGTCAAAGCGAGCAGACGCCTTTTTGCCTACCCCCGGAGTTTACCTCCACTCGAGACGGGGAGTGAAGAAAACAAGACATTTGCATATCTCAAACAAAGATAGCAGTTAATGCCAGTGATGGGAGAGAAGGCGTAATGGCTTGGCATCCACACGTGCCAAGGCTGGAGACGACTGTGCGGTGTTGGTAAGGAGATCAGGTCCAGGAGATCATCACGAGCGAGAAGCCCTCTCTAGTCTGTCAGCGGCCTCGTATTCCTAATGGATCGCTTGAATGTAACACCCGAGAGGATGGAAAGGAGCTGTTGGGGCACCTTGAGGGAAAGCATAGTTCCAACCTTCAATTACACCCCCCCACCCCTCCCCTCTCTCTGCTCCTCCCCCTTTAGCTCAGCTTCTCTGCCAAACCCTTGGAGGAGCAATAGAAGGAGGAGGAGAAGGAGAAGAGGGTATCTAATACTTTGGACTCAGCCAGCAACGAGGAGGGGACTAAAACACATCTGCGCCACCGAACAGCCCGAGCCATTTCCATGGTGAATTAACGGCCGTATAATGCATCAGATAATATCAATCTGGTGGGTCAGAGATGCAGCGGGGAATTAGAAGCAGGGCGACAACAAAAGCGTTCGTTTTCATCAAGACAAGAATTGACATTAGACAGGCCCTTTGGTTTACAAGGAGCGGGTTCACACTGGAATGGAGGAAATCCATTGTGTGGCATCATTTATGATGGACGGGGGAGGCTGCGGCCGTTAAAATCAGTCAAGTGTCCAGATGTAGCAGTAACTATGGACGAAGGCATCAGCTGCTGGATTGGATTGCCCTTGGCCTCAGGGTTAGAAAGCAAAGCCAGCAAATGCTGAACCACGCTGGGCTGGCTCCTTAAAGACCCTGTCTACTTTGTCTGATTCAGTGAGAGAGGGCCAGTTAGTTGTATACACAGCAAGGGTCTTGTGGGGGAAACCCTGGCAGACTGGTGTTACTCTGACAGGCCCGGCCAAAAGAGCAGCACTCCGCTCTCCACACCGCACCATCTGCTCCGAGTGGAGGGGATACAATGGATCCACTGACAGAGGGAGGCAGAGAAAAACAGCTTTCCCCCACAAATGGCTTTTTTTCCCCCCCTCCTTTTGTGGTATTAGAACTTAAACTCCACACTTAGAGATTGATAAATCTGTTTGCCCAATCGGGCCACTTCGCCACTTAAGATTATTTCTAAACAAAGAGCTTTTACTACCGAAGCCATCAAAAGAATATCACCTCCCTTCGGTTGACGATTAGGAAGCGTCGCATTTCCTGATGAGGCATTCTCATCTGCACTTGCCTCACAGCTTGCAAATGTGATTGTGATTGGACTTAGGGGTGGCGTACCGAGGCTATTATTTTGTCATGATGGCTCGCTCGCACCAGCTGGCCCGACGCGCGTCTGCCACATCTGACAAGACATCATCATTCTCACAACACTTCCCCAAAGCCCAAAGTCATGAGAGGGAAAAATAGCTGGTCGCGTTCCTAGTTCCAGGTGTAAGGACAAGACTATTTGGAGTCAGTCTGGGAACAAATGAAGGAAAGCGACCGCGGCCATCTGCTCGGCAACAATGCTCAACACAGGTGAACTTGAACACACCTCGCGAAAATGTCTGACAAGCTGCTTCTAATCTTCGCGCTTTAATGGGAATGTGCATTGAGCTTAACAAAGTTTTAGTCGCCCAACTTATTAATAGATCATTTCAGACATCACCCTTATAAGACAGCATCTGTTCCAGCTCCAGAATGCTTTAACGCCGTAATAAAAGCCGCGGCTTCTGGCATATATGTGGTGATAGTTTGATTGTTTTCTGGTTCGGTGTCTCTCCCTTTCTCTTTTCTCTTTTCATCCCACCATCGGGAGCCGGCAGAAGCAAAGGATTATGGATCTCTGGAAAGCATTCACCCTTGGGTCAGAAGACAAGACAAGGCGAGGTAATGAAAGATAAACAGCTCACTGCAAACACCTGTTAACGTCCTCTTCAAAGAAAAGACAGGGAGGAGGAGGAGAGGGGGTATTGGTGGAAGAGAAAACAAAAAAAAAGAAGTATTTGGCTGCCAAGCAACAGCCAAAGGGCCCCCCGGGCTGTTGACAGATCTTTATGAAATGAAAAAAAAAAAGAGAAAAGAAACGACAATGATTGTGGGCTTTTTACAACAGGGATAGATGATAAGAGGAACACTAGAGAAAACACAACCAATCATAAATACACATCTTTACGGAGTCCTCAGGCGAACCTTTTGTGACACACTCATCCGAAACACACACACACACACACACACACACACAGGCTCACTCAGGTGAGTGCAACAGCAGCAGCAAGACATTATCCTAATGGTTAAATAAAGAGCAGCTTCAGGTGTAAAAGTCACTTTCTCGCCTCTGTAATGAATGTTAACAACCGCAGACAAACTTTCATACGGGTGATGGAATACTTGTCGGACTCTACAGAAAACAGAGACGGGACCGAATGCATCAGTTTGAGAGCTATTAGTCGCGAGACCCCGGGGGATTTAATTTGAGCCTCCCATAGGGGACGGCTTCTTTATCTGCAGGGCACCACTAGGGCACACTGGGGTTAAACTATAAGGGAGGCTATATAACACTATTGTGTGCCAAGTTTTTTGGACGCTATCTACCTCCACCTTCTTTGAGGGCATTTTTTATAAACGGAACTGGGGCAGAAAATGTCATGGGGACCTAATCTGTCTGAGTAAGTGATATGTGACAAGAGCTTTTAAAGCACTTGGGTTTGAAGATGAGAGTTGGTGAGAATGAGAGGTACAAAAATAAACGCAACAATACAAAGGAAAGGAGCACGGCAGTGGGAGGGAAAGTGATTCATCAACTATTTCACAGAGTCTTCTGCTCGTCTTAAAAAGAATTTGTTTCAAGCTCCGCACCTGTAACACATAACTATGTGACATGCGTAAACTTTCTGGTTTCTAAATAAGTTTTTAAAGTTGAAACAAGTTCACCATGCAAACGATTTGAAGGATACATTGCTGCCTGAGTAGGGGGAGATGTCAGCCATGTCGTGGAGGTCACTGCACTCAGACTTGATAAGGGACAGCGAGAGCCCCTCCGCCGTGCTGCCGGGGTGTGTTGGAGAGCAAGAGCGATGGTGGTGCCCCATGTGGTGTCCCGGAGCCATCTTGGTTCTCAGACTTGTGGTCTCCCGGGAAAGGTCCATGGAGTCAGGTGAGGAACGATCTTTGCCAGTGTAGGCAGTGGGTGCACCCAGGGGGCTCTGGAAAGGGTAACCTATAAGAGGCAGGGGAAAGGGATGTCTAAAGGATGGTGGGCTGAAACGCATCGAGGCTGAGAGGGAGGATGGATGGAGAGAGGGGTGGTGGTGTCCACCGTGGGCTCCCACTGCTGAGGACTGATGATGGTGCTCAGTGGGGGTCTTCCTCACAACTAAAGGCAGTGCTTCGGTTTGGTCAGTGGCAGCGCCTGGAATGCCAGGCATGCTAGCAAAGGAGTCCAGCGGATTGGGAATTATGACGTCACCGAAACACTGCAGCCTCTGGTTGGCGGTGTGGAAGTTTGGGCTGTCCACATTGACAGTGGCGGGAAACCTTTCAGGGGGCAAGGAAAGAGTGGGGAAGGCCTGCTGAGGTGTGGGGCGCGGAGGCTTGGCAAACACTTTGACTACTGTGTCCACAACCTGGTTCATAGCAGAGTTCAGCTCCTGCTTCAGTGTTTCTGCCAGCTGTTTACCTTCAGCATGCATGGAGGATCCTGGACCTCCTGGTCCCTTGCTTCGGCTAAGCCCCTCTCTTCTTGGCTTCTCTCCGTTGCCCAGCAGAGCCTGCTCTTGAAGCAAGGCTCGTGCTCTGTCCAGGAAGTGACCTGGGTCCAGATCAGACATCTCGTTGTCAGAGCGCATGTCATCCCCTCCACGATTATCCTCCCCATCCGACCGGGCCGGACTGTCTTCCGACATGTTTCCTATATCGTTGTGGAGATCATTATGGAGGTCGTTGTGTTCCGAGTCGTCGGTTGAGTCATAGATCTGGAAGAACTTCTCCTGAAGTTGCCGCAGTTGCTTCTGCATGTCTTCCAGCTGCAGCTTCAGTTGTCGCCGCTCTTCCTGCTTCTGTTCCTTTCTCTGACACACCAGCTGGGTGAAGCTCTGCTGCTGCTGCTGCGGCAGGCGCTGCTTACGCTTGTTCTCCCGGCTGTTGCTGCTGCCAACCTCGCCTCCTCGTGGGCTGCTGGGACCCTGCTGCTGAGACTGAGGAGGTGGGCAGTCCAGGTCCAACTCTCGCTCACCATCCATCTCGTGGTCGCGCTCGTGTCGGGACGCTGCAGGTACTACCACACTGGGTGAATGGCTCATACCTCGGATTATATTTTCTACGCGGGCTCGCTTGGCACGCAGGTGCTCATCATTCAGACGCTCTATTTCAAAGGACCCCAGTCCCGGCGGGCGGCCGAACGGGGACAGGCATTCTTGCGGGGTGCTGTCTTGGGAGGAGTTACTGCATGCATCTTCTTGGGGCGCATCTGAGCTTGCATTAGAGAGGCCTGAGCCCGGGAAACCACTGTCTCCCCTCTCACTCCTGTCACCCCTCTCTCCCCTCTCAGGTCCTCCGCCATTTTTAGCCATGTTATTCTTAAGAAGCTGCGAGATAATGGTCGTGCCGGGGAAGGGCATCATGGCGTCCTCGTACGAGTTGGCCCTCTTCAGAAGCTTTCGGAGTACATTGGAATCGCTGTCACTCGCTGATACTACGCCAGGGCCACCATGTGGCTGCACCACAGAGCACTCCATGGAGTCGGTGTCTGATCCGTGATGAGAGTGTGAGCTCAGAGAGTTCATGGCACTAAAAATGGCTGCTTTGGCGCGAGCAATGTGATCCGTTGTTGCAGTTACTGTGGAGGAGGTTATGCTGCCCACGGTTCGCTTAACGCCGATGTCCACACGTCTTCGCTTGGTCTGTCTGTTCAGAAGGGAATCGCTGTCATGGTCCGGCATCACGGGCTACTGCTATTGGGCCATATCCGACAGAGTCAGCCCTTCAGGATCAAAGCCTGTGGTCACCTGCAGCGGGGAGAAGAAACACAAACCTCACCAAAAAGACACAAAAATTGTTCATTAAGTCCATATAAAACTGCTGCTTTAGCTCAAATTAAATTTTATTTTTTTCAAACTTAACAAGCAGCAGCTTTGGAAAATGGGTGAGAGTCAGAACTAGGCTTTCTCTCAACATTCCAGGGCAAAGTCCTACATTTCATCCCGACCCCTGTTACACGCTGCGCGACACTGAACCAGTTCCCACGGAACACAAAGCTGCATAAAATTATGATAATTATTTGTCCTCATTTCCATATTGGTGTGGGCAAACCTAAGACCAGTCAACACACAAATTAAAGAAACGCGGGCGAAGATCACGCCAAAGAGAAAAAAAAAAGACTCACTTAAAGTTGATCAACTCAAAATCCAGTCTGTGGATCAACTCTGGTCTGATGTTTTAATTTGCACAAGTCCAATGTTTGAAGCATGAGATTGATTTGATCAATACGGCAATCATATCTTGAGCGATAGGCGGAATGACACATAAAAGACACACAAAATAGGCCAATTGATTTCTGTGCCAGCGTGAGTTCACTCCTATGATTTTTTTTTTTGTTTGCCTTTTCATCTGGCAAGGGCAGTTAATTCTGCTCAAATGAACGGGTCACACGGGTCAACTCGGGCAAGGAGAAACCTATAGCAGGCTGACAAAAACCTAAACGCCCCTGAAAGGAGAGCGTTTTGTCACTGCAGACCAACAATACTGTGTAAGCAGCTGTGGCGGTCGGAGGCGTGTGTTCATGTCGAAATGAAAATCTATGTTTGTCATAAAAGCTTGGAGTTATCTGACTAATTCCGTGCTCAGACATGAACACCCACATAAAGCAAATTCATATTTAAATATCTTAAATTTACACCCATTATACTGAAGCATTTTTTGATGGAAAGAACATTTTTTAACATGTTAAAATTAAAGCATATTTATCTTTTTATCATCACAGTTTATTTATAGGAAAAATCATAAGAATATAATATGTTTATGAAATCACATTTGAACTTTTTATTGTAATATAATATTGATTCAACTCCAGGAACCGCAGAACTACATTTGATAAATACACTCAAGTAGGATTATTTTTAAGGTGAATTATCAATTAGATATTTATCACGGCTCCAATTTTCTCAACTTTTATTGTTGGTTTACAACAGTTTTTTTTTTCTGATAAAGTAGACTTCTTTTACATCCCGAATTACACAAAAGAAAGTTCATGATATATTAGTTTCATGAGTGTGTTTTACAGGCGAGACAAAGAAACACATGAAATAAAACCAAGCAGGCAACGAGCTCAGCACAATAAGTGACAAGAGGCAGAGCTGTGAAACGTCTGGCGCGTTACAGAGGGATCGACAGTGGAAACTACACCCTTATTAATAGCAAGAAACATCTCCGTGACATCCTCGACAAGCTCACTGTCAACACAGCATCGGGTCTACCAAGCCTCCAAATTTGATTCTCCACATGAGCAGACTTTATCATCTTGTTCTGAGCTCTCGCCTAAATTTGAGCGATCTTTACAACGACATTGAAATAGAGTCGCCACCTGTCTTCGGCGGTGCACCTGTCTACTGCTGCGCATGCGCCCCGTCTCTGCCATTTAACAATTTATACTCGGACGACACGACCCACAAAAACACGCACAAAAGTCCATAAAAATCGTTCTTCAAGTTGAGTTTTGTGGAGTTGCGTGACTTTTTTTTGCGAAGACTGAACCAAAGTCTCCATATTCACTTTAAATACATATGTCAGGGTAGTAAACGCACGCAACTTCGCTGTTACGGACGTGAATCACATTGACTTGAAGATGAAAGTTTAAACGATGTAAGACGAGGAAGGTTGGGGTAGAAGTCCTGCCAGAAACAGGACCCGCACGAGACAGCGGGAGATCCTCGCTGCCAAATAATGAGCGGCTTGTTTGTTATTATCATTATTATTGCTATTCGGTTTGTTATGATGGAGAAAGATACGGTTACTCACCGCGCAGATGAAGAGGAGGGCGACCTGAGCTCCGAGGGCAAAATACAAAGTGGAAAACTCAAAGAAAGATCTGGAACAAAGTGGATCTAAATGAAGAAAAAGAAAAACGTAGAAGATGAACCGGCGCGTCTCCCTCTATCCTCAGCTGGAACTACAAGAGCGAGCGACATAGAGCGAGTGCGGGAGAGAGAGCGAGAGAGAGGGAGTGCGTCTCCGAGCTTTGGATGTAGAGGACTGATGCTCCAGCTCCTCCGCCACTAAGATTCACTTTAAGACGCGGCTGAAGGAAACAGGAAGACGCGCGCGTCACCAGCGCGGTGATGTAACCGCAGCTGCCGTCCAATAAGAAGCGCCCGCCGGACTCCGAGCTGGACTGGACCCACAGACCGGGACTCCAGAGAGAGAGAGAGGGAGAGAGAGAGAGAGGGAGGGAGGGAGAGAAAGAGAGAGCGAGAGAGGTGACGGACAAAAGGAAACAGCACTTTTACTAATCGGTTTCTTCCCCTGTTACGGCGCCCGTGATGAGTAAGAATCGTTACGCACTTTGGCACAATCATACGTTAAATATGACGGAGAATTGTGAACTATGTTTCATGAATGACAGTTCAACTTGATTGATTTAGTGACGCGTTTATGAAGACCATCATAATTAATAGTTTACAGTGATCCGCATTCTCTCTCTGGAGACCTGTTCCATCTGCTCAGTCTGGATTTTGAACTCCAGATATTTCACGCGGGTTTCACCGCTTTACTCAGAATACGCAACTGAAATGATTAAAATCGAATGGTTTCGGCAGCATGAATGCATTTATTGTTGGAATTTAAAAAATACAAGTCGGTCTCTAACTTCAAAAAATGTTTGTAATTGTTGCGCTCAATGCTAGAAATGGATTCTGTTTTTCAATATTTGACAGGTTTTTAAAGAAAGTGTCGCTCCTTCCCAAGTCTCAGCGCCGACATAAATATCGATGTAAAGTTTGTGACACAGCTTCACGCGTTTTTGTTGGGAACAATCTTCCATCAAACATGAAAACCATCCGGATCCACGGATGAAGTAAATCTAATATTAGAAACACGTCCGAGGATGGCTCAATCAGAATACATCTATTTAGAAGAATTAATATAAGACCAGCTTCGAATATTCGAATGACTGCTGCGGTTAGAATGTTCGATAAAATCCACGTTCAAAATGAAGACAGCATTTATCAGCGCGTCTTTTGTAGAAGAAACTTCACCGCAGATATTTGATCCTTTTCACTGGAAACCTGTTCTAGGTGCTGCTGGTCTGATCTTTACTTTGATAATGTTACACAGAATTATACTGCTTTTAAAAGTAATATTTAATATATTTAATTATTCAATTAAATCGATTATTCTAGCTAACAGACTACGATGCTTATATTATTATTTATAACTCGTGTTAAATCCCTGGTTTTATTGCAAATAACATTATTATTTTAGCTACAAATGAAAATAATTTCCAGGATTAAACTAACGGATTTTCATGATCAGATGAGATCTTCAGCCCGCCACCTCCTCCCCCCCCTCCTCTCGCATTCATCTGTTGCAGGTATAATTATCCTCTTTTTTTTTTTATAAATCGCTTGCGCAAACAGGATTCCAAAGTACTTAACTCCAAATCTTATTTTCCATATTCCCCCCTCAATGCAGGTGCCAGAAAGGAAAAGGCGCGTCTCTTTTCCATGTCGCAAGCGAAGGGTTTTTTGGGACGAGCGTAATGCAACCCAATGTCTTTTCCAAAAAAGCAGGTGCCCCCCCTGCCGCCCTCCTCCTCTCCGTGTGTCCGCCCCCCCTCTGTGCTCTATGACCGGCCTGCGTCTGATCGTGGCCTCGGATCCCCCGGTGCCGCCGCTGCGCGCTCAGGCTGGAAAAACAGGGCCTGGACATTCAAAGACACCGTGTTTGGAAACGGAAGACTCGGAAATGTGGCGCGTTAGCACCAGTTGCTCTTATCTCGGTCCGGTCCAGGTGGATCAAGCCTCGAATCTATTTCAAACAGGAGGGGAACACCTCGATGCCCAAGACTGATAATGCGCACTGATGGCTGAATTTAGTGACACATTTATGAGAGGATGATGAGGGGAAGTGAGGAGAGTATTTCTCCCTGAGGTGTCGTATAACCATACATTTATCACAATGAAGAGATAAAGGGCAGTTTTGGTGCGCTGCATTGGACCGGGGCCAGACTTTAACCCTTTTCTCTTCACATTTTCACCAACAGTTCCCCCGTCCCTCTGACTCACTTCAGTCGCTGATGTTTCTAAAATCCACAGCGCAGTGATCGCGATGCAGTCAAGACAATAATAATTCATAGCAACAATTGGCGCCAAGTTAATCGATTTAACAATAAAAAAAGCGTCCCGTTAATTCAGCACTGCTTCACTTTTTTTAACGCAGCAATTCGCAAAATTCATGGAAATAACTTGTAGCAAACCGGCTTTTATTTCACTGACGTCCAGATTAAGGTTCCAAACAGCACATATAGGTGGCGCTGTAAATGTTGCATGAGCATCCATTTCACGCTTAATCGAACCCCAAATAACAACTCATGGAAAGTAGAGCGCAGATGCTGTGACACTGCCCTTCACATAGGTGGCGCTATAAATGTCACGCTAGAAATGATCTGAATCGGTTACAATTATGTCAATATGTTTCAACACTTTCAAGTAAAAATATATTTGTTAAAACCAATATAAGCCTTATATTTCAGAGTAATCTTTGTGGTTATTTTAGCTAGTTTTTTGCTGGTGACCAGTACGGTCACTTAAAAGTGAGGCAATGCTGGGAAAGACGGTGGATTATGTGTAATACCAGTAAATTATTCCATATATTAAATACATTTTTCGCAGCACCTGTTAGCTGAGCACTTAAATATGACACACTCACAAGTGGGCTGCTAAAGCAGATATGTATTTGAACTGAACTAAATATATTGTAACATGTAATAGCACTTCTAATAACGTTGTCATAAACAATATCATTATAGGTTTCAATCAAAAGGGCAATGCTGACATGCTAAATCTAGTAAATACTGAGTGGACTTGAAAACAGTTAGCATTAATGGATGAGAAGTCACAACAATAATGTGGAATTAGAATTTAAGCAAATAAAGATGAAATCTATAGGAAATAACTGTGCTAATTTGATGCTAGCTCTTCAGTGAAAAGTTCCATACATGGTTCTGGCTCATGTCGCATTTCTAATTGTATTAACACATCTTATTTATACGTTTAAATTAATTCTGAAAAGTACTGCGAACAGTCCTGCATTTGCTTCACAATGTATTTACAAAGAGAAAGACAGTGATAAAGAAAGGGTTAGCTGAATCAGTAGAATGGAAAAAGAATAGAAGTGAAGGCTTGTTATTAAAGAGGAGCGGAGGAATGTTGGACTCAGGTCAGTGGGCGTCGTCTGATCCGCTCGCCGCGACTTCAACACGTGCAAAAGACGATTTTGCTCTGAAACATTTGGATGTGGACGAGGTCGACGGTGGGGTTCTGTTTTCCTCTGGAGAAATGACATTATTATACACGGGCTATTATTAGATATTACACGTGATAGCTGGCAGTATGTGGCCCTCCATGACCCACATCCCTCTTTCTAGGCTTGGGTGATAATGTGTGTGGGAGACAGGAGGAGGAGCGGCAGAGCTGCCCAGCTCCAGTTCACATTTGCATTACCACCACAACTTAAGGACCCAAACAAGAGCGACTCTATTATCCCCGCGTTTGGTGTATTGATCCCTCATGAAGTTCCAAACCGGTTCCTCTAGCATCTTAAATAAACCTGGACGTCTCGCCTGAGTGGCCCTTAAAACTAATTAAAATAATCTTCCAGTGATGGTCTGACGCGGAGCGGCGGAGCTCGAGCTCATTAAAATCTACAGATGTATTTCACATCACTTCCGAGCGGCTGCCAGCGGAGTTCTGCTTTTATTCAGCAATGGCTACACTGGTCTGCGGAACACACACACTCCTGTGGAGCACGCAGGAGCATGTGGCACCCCGGGGACGCACACACACACAGACACACGGCCCCCGGAAGTATAACTCAGTGACATCCTTAAAACAAGTGCCATGAAAAAATAGGGTTTAGAGCAGCTCAATGTCACACAGAGCCCTCAGCATGTGTTTATCCCAGGCTCCGGTTCACACACACACACAGTTTCTTAGGGGTGACACACACACACTCTCACGCAGCTTCGCACCAACTTTGCTGCCGTGAACTCTCACCTGTCAACATGGAGCAGAGAACTTTACTTGGTAAACACAAAAGGACTTTAGCTGTTTACTTCTGGCGCTGAGTTGTGTTGGCTACCGCAGGGCGACCTTGACCGCCACACTGACCCCTGCTCGAATATTCAGCCGAGCAAGAAGGTAAGTAAGAAGAAAACAAAACTTTGCTCACTATAATTTTAAATAAATTACCATCTATATTTACTTATTTATTTATGTTGGAAGACATGACCCAGATAGTTAGCCACAGTCTCCTGCTCATCTTTGTTTGTTACGTTCTCGAAAATGACACATTATTTCTCTGGTTTTTGCTGCTTCCCTTCACCCACAAACATCTGTCTTTACAATTGAGCAGTTAAATTGAATGTACTGAGCAGAACAGAAAAGTTTAAACTGTGTTTTGATAGAAAATTGCATCAGTCCCGGAAGCAAACGCTGACAAAGTCGTGTAAAGCAAACACTGAGGGTTTCGGCTCTCGGTCAGACGTCAACTTTACGTCCATCATGTTAATTCAAGCCGCAGTTGTGATCTCTCATTATCCTGAATGGCCTCGTGCGCGCGCGCGTGTGTGGGACGGCCACATAACTGCAATTAAAATCTCATTAACGTGTTTTATTCGGAGCCCTTCGCCCCGGCTCACGTCTCTGCTGATGTATTTTCTCTGATTGTTGGTCGTGCAGATTCAATTGAGCTCTTTGATTTTACCACTTGCCTGGTCAGATATCTTCTTCTTTCCTTGTAATTCTGCTTTATCACTCGGACTGTGGTGGGGAGTAGAACACGCCCCCGAGGGGACCACTTACCTCCACGCCAACAAATGTAATTACCTGCCATCAGAAGAGTGAATACAGACCAGTGTTTATCGCCAGTCTGTTTTTTTTTTTTATCTATTAAAGCAGCAGATGCAACTGGGCTGGATCAGCGTGATGCGGTTCTATCGCTCTTCAGATCCATGATAACTGATCTTAAGTGTAAGTCCTCAAGCGCTAAACTATCAAGAACTATTTAAACATCTGATTTGAATTTAGTTTTCAATGATATAATAAAACATGCTATAAAAGGAAAGGAAAGAGTTTGACCTCAACATCCCACATTACTTTCCTTTGTGTAGCTGAAGTCATGGGGGCAGCAGCCAAAGAGTTCCCTATGCTTGGTTACAATGAAGTGATCCCAAGTGTAACCACTCTCTCCAGCGGGTCCTGGACCTCCTCCCTGTTGGACGTGCCTGGAACGCCTCACCAGGGATTCTCCTTGAAGCCTCTATGGATGCTTCTGTCTCTAAGAGGCCAATGCCGATTTTTAAGCAATTTATTTAGAGTTTATTTAATATTTCAGTTTACTCCCTCGAACCCCATTATTGGAGACAAAAATCAGAATTGGCACATATTTCAGGAAACAAAAGAGATTTTTGATTTGATTCAATGGTTAAAGGCTTCTTCTGTCAAAATGTAATTTTAAGTACATTTAAACTAAAATTTAAAAAAAATTGGAAACTTGAAATTTTTGTCTTGGCCGGCTAAGTTTATTCTTGTTGCAGGGGTTTATCACATATGCATCATTAAGAAAGCCATACAACATAGTTAAAGGTTTGATTTTGTTTTTAAATTGATCAGAATTCCTGCTCTTTAGTTGGTGAAAAACTTACATATCATACATTTGCTATACTGACGTATAACCGTGTACATTTTAATGCAAACCACCGTCCTACATTGATTCTTGACCGAACTGGAGACAATTTTGCAAAATAAAACCTGGTTCCTGCCTCTCGTCTCCACCCCACTGTGCCATCTTCCACCTCCTTCTCTTCTGGCTTATCTGTCTCTTTGTCTTGATTCTCTTTCACCACCAGCAGGCGTCTGCACCAAAGTGACCTCTTTTGACCTTTCAATGACCCATCATGCTAAGTCAAGAGGGCAGAGGTCATGAGGAGACAACCCCTCCAACCCCCCCCCACTTGTTAGTAAACTTTCTCTCCACATCCAGGTGAGATGTTTTGCAGCTGACTTTCATGTTGCTCACCGGTGGACTCTGGGCAATTTCAAAGACTTCCCTGTGGACAGAGGCGTCTGCCAGCGCTGCTATAAATCACACTGATGTTGGTGCTGAGGGCAAGGCGCACCTTGTCCGCATGGCCCCCACTCCTGGACTGAATAAACCATAACATCCTGCCTCTCGTGCCGTCCGATGCCCCCCGAGCGTGACCTTAGAGAAGACCCACCACCACCTCTCCCCTCACACGTTCTCCCTTCCTTCTTCCCTTCTCTGCAGCCATCAGTCGCTCCCCTGGCGCTGCCGTCTATCTTTGGTATATATTTGGGGGGGCGGCTGTGCCATGCTTGTTTGCAACCACACTTTTCCATTCCAAAGACTTCCTGCTTCAAGACTGGAATATAAAAATCAGGTGAAAAGAGAAAAATAAGGACAGGAAGCAGGCGTTTAACCAGAGGATGCCAACACCCTCATCCTGTCGTGTGTCTGTTTAGTTCAGGTGTTCTCGTCCCCGGGCTCACTTTACATTAGGGTGTGACAGGTTTGGCCCCGAGCGCCTTCTTTCACGAGAGGAAGTATGATATGTCTGGAGAGAGACGATGATTTTACAGGGTGGCCTCTTGTGTCCAGTGTTCAGGCCCATTAAACACCCGCTGGACTCATTAACTCAGGATAAAGAATGTGGGTTATCTGATGATTATTTCCCTTGATTTTGACAGCTTCAGGAGGAGACGCAAGGCAAACATCCGGGCGCTCCTGGCACCGCAGCTGAAGGTCTTGATGTAGGCACTTTGGAAAACTTGTGTTTCGTGGCATGAAGTTTATATCATAGAATATTCTAGTCAACGCAAGAATGGAATGCTACTGTTTTGGAAGTTGTGTTCTCGTGTTTTGTAGCATGAGCTAACAAGTTTGCTTAAGTGCAAAACTTACCATAGAGCTAGTTCATGAATAAATCATGAAGAAAAAAAGGTTTATCTTGGAGTGTTGTTCATGACAGCGTCATAAATGGCTCAACACGGGTGATGAAGCAGAGAGGAAATCTTGAAAATTCCGTATTGTGCTGGTGGAATTAGCGTCTCTTTGTTCCACGCACACATCCGTGCACGCGTGCTGCTCTCAGTAATTCAAGCTAAGCCAGAGGACAAGTGGAGCCCGGGGCTTCTCCTGATCCTCTCGGCCTTTTCCTTGCAGGAATCACCTCTTCCTGTACGGAAGTTTATCGTGGTCAAGCTGGCTGTGACGGACGCCTCCCGAAGGAAAGCGACAGCAGCTTTATTCATCCACTGACCCGTGCAGAGGACAGAGTGTGTGTGCGTGTGTGTGTGTGTGTGTGTAACCTGACTAAGGGTTTCTTTTCTTTCAAGTAAGACGGCACCACGAATCTTGTGCATTCAGCACAACCCGGGAGTTGTGTGTGTCTGCATCCAGTGTCACGTCCTTTATTGCCCACACAACATAGAGATTCTATATCAGTAGTAAAATTAAAATAGTTCTTTTACAGCTAAGGAACGTTCCCGGCCACTTCAGTACAGTTCAGCATCTGGAGTGAAAGAAGCAGAACTTAAAGAGCGAAGCTACTTTTCTATGGTTAGCGAGCCAGCTCTGTTCTGACTTTTAATTCTCGGGATAGAAATCTGACACATGATCAGCTTTGTACAAGGACGGATGCATAGGTCCATTGTTTAACGGAATGCATGGTCAACCTGATCACATGACAGACGTCAGCCAATCATCCATCCTCAACACAACATTTGTCACTAGGACAAACCTCTACGTAGGAACAGACACAGAGAATGTTAAACTGTGTCACATCAGCCAAAAACTTCATCTATTTTTCTCAACGCTAGAATGGAATGCCACAGTTTTGGAAGTTGTAAATAAAAACGCAATTTATGGTGCATTACTTTGCATTTTCCTCCTTCAAGGGAGACTGAATTGTGTGTAGAAAATGAGCAACTAGGAGGGGCACATGCTAAACAGCATTGCATGTTTCTAGCACGAGCTAACAAGTTTGCTTTAGTACAAAACTTTTCATGAGTATAAACCCTTTGCCAAGTTACTGTAGTTACAGCCTTCCTCTGTGACAACAACGCAAGCACCAAGTGAAGACACTCACCAACTTCTGAGCCTTCAGCATGACACTTAAAAGCGGGTGAGCCAAGCCACTACAACCCTCCAGCATTGATCTCAAAAGTAGCTGCAAATGAAGATCCACTCATTTAAAATCCATTAATTTTGAATCTTAATTGAAAAAAAAAGACAAAACAACTTAAACTGACTAGACATTTAAACAATAATAATATAATAAAAAAAAACAAAGATAATTCGATTTTAATTTCATAAAATTTCATAAATTAATATCAATATTATGAAATAACTATTTCAATGTCAGGAGGTCAATACGCTGCATGAAATATAGCATCACTGATGCAAAAAGATTTTTAAAAATATAGATTATCTTATTGAAAATGAGTCAGCTTCGTAATATTCAGCATTCATCATCATTCTAAATTGAGATTTTTGGAGGCATATGCTGATGTGTCGCTCCTTGTTTATGCTCTTTATCCGGTGTCTGACTCCTGGAGCCCAGTTGTCTTGACCCAGTTCAGGACACCCTCTCTGAACCGATCTGTGTCCCTCTCAGCCTGGAGCTTGAACATGGAGTCCTGAGCTTACCGGATGGTCACTTAAGAGGGAAGAGCGAAGCGCCGGCCTCTTAGTTGAAGATTATCCTTTAAAAGGAATGGACAGCGATGGCGATGGAGAAGAGACGCCGAGTAAAGAAGTGCTTAAGAGACGGACTGAGCGGGAGATTGCCACAAAGAGGGCAAATGAATCACATGGCGACAAAGTGTGTGGGAGAGGGTTATACAAAAAGTGCGGAGAGAAAGCCGCGTCAAGGGAAGCGTCTAAATGAAAAGCTGAGATGGAGATGAGGTGACAGAGCGAGAGGAGGAAGGTCAACACAGAGAGGCGGCGATGGAGAGATAAAGAGAGGAGGAAGCAGGAAGGATGGGGACAAGAGATGGATTAACCAGTGAAAACACTGATCATCAAGTGTTTTCTGCCCAGACTGAGTAGTTGCTGAGCTGTTTTTGGGGTGAAGAGGTCAAAATCTACTTTTGCAGACAAGCAGAATCAGAATGATCATTGTTTTACTGCTGAATTTATTTTATTTCATATTCAAATATCCATGAAACTCTATCTGCTTCTTTCAATTCAATTTAATTTCATGTTAGTTTAGTTTAATGTTAGTTTAATGTTCTACTCTATTTTTATTATTTGATGAGTCAGGGATTTTCACATTTGACTTTAATGTCCCTGGAGTTATGACAAGTTGCCTGAAGACCTTTGCTAAAATGACTCCATGTATCTGGTGGATGGATAAGCTTCTCACCTTATCTTGACGTGAGATATTTGAAACGTGTCTCACTTCCAGTATTCACTCATGAGTTGCGGTATCTGACAGTAGACGGGGACAATGAGTCCTGCGTGTAGAGGAGCCGCCTCCATCAGGTGGACATTTGCTTTCATGACTTTCAGAAGGTAGTGGACCACACAATGAGCTTCAATTGAGTTGAGCAACAGGGATTCAGTCGGACCTGTGGGACTCACAGGCCATGTGTGTATGACTCGCGAGGATCAGCTTCATCAGTCCATTTTAAACCAGCTTCTCCACTGCCATTTGGACTCACTCAGATGTGTGGGATTCGTATCACTCAAGCATGTTTAAAACAACGTTTTATTGAAATTCCATTGTGGTCGGCGGATTTTCTCTCCACAGTCCAGATCTTTTACAGTATATACTGTAGAAACTGAACCAAAAACGTAACCATCTTGTATGAAAAGTCGACACCAGCAACTTAAGATGACGTCCAGCTCTTTGTTTAAAGGTGAAAAAGTGGTGCGCACAACGCTCTCACGGACGACAGCAACAGTGGGTAGATGGGTCCGGGGAAAGGGAGCGATAGATGGAGTGCATCGACATGGTGAGACGCAGGGGGAGGAGGCCGCCCCCCCTCCTCCCCTCACACATCCACTTCATGTTAATCTCCTCATTTTCATTTCTCTTCAGTGCGGGATTAGAATGATTTTATTTAAAGTGTCAGCTTGAGCTACCGGATTGAGAAATCTGGATTTCATGGGGATTATTATTACAGAAAAAAACACACACACACACACACACACACAGTTTCTTCTCCCTCACTCACTAATGACCTGCTTGGCCAACAAATGGTATTCATCCTCAAAAAGCGACGCAGTGGAGGAGAGCAGGCATGGTGGTGCGTTCAGGTCCGGAGAAACTTTCAGGGTAGGAGTCAGGAGAGGCGCGCCCTCGTCTTGGCCGGACAAATGAGGCGGACACTCTCCAACTGAAGCGTCGCCCTTCTGTGTGTCAGGTTTAACATCTAATCTACATTAGGCGAAGGCTTTGAGAGCACGGAGCGCAAAAAGGAAGAATAAAAAATGCCATCACCTTTTCATCCTCAGGCCAAGCCTTTTATTCCGCCTCTTCTCATTACATTAAAGGATGACAGTGGCTGAGCAGTATTTAAAGACACCCATCCCTTCATCTGTTTAATTTCTCTTTATTTAAGAGACCCCCCCCACCCCACCTCACCTCCCTCCCTCCCGCCGCAGCTTCCTCACATTGTTTAATTTCTCTCCGGCCAAAGACTCCCTCAGTCAATCTCACTGATTGTTCTTTTTCACTGCAGATAATATGGAGGCATTATTTACAGGAGGGGTTCTAATCCCGGCCCTGGGATGAGGACTCTGTGTGGGGGCAAAAATTACCGGATGTGAGGTCATCTGAGACCAAAATTATGAAATGCTTGACATACATTATCTTGGATCAATTCCAGTCTGATGGATTATGAGTTTAAATGACTGTAGAAAAACACCGTTCCGCCAGCCACTTGAAGGTCCTGCTGCTTTCCACGAGTTCAACAGAGCTTGTTTGGAGGGAAAGAAATATGAACTAAAGATGAAGAAAGGTCTAAATAGGTTATATTCAGTGGCACATTAATGAAGCCCTATGTGTTTGGTTTAAAACATGTGAATGTTGAATACAATACTGATATGTTTGTCCTGAGAAGTGAAACTATTTTTGGATAAATGTTCATTTAAAAGTGTCTAAACATTGAGTCTATTTTGCTCACCTCACTTTTGACAGACTTCACTGTAACAGAAAGTTATTATGGAAAACATGCATTAGTGTGGTCCCAACAGGGCTGTCCCTTTCAAATGCCTCCAAACGCTGCAAATATTACTACTGTAATTTCCAAACTATAAGACGCTACTTGTTTCTCAAGGTCGGAAACCTGCAGCTTTAATCTAAGGTAATCTAATTTTATACAACGCGGCGGCTAATATATTCATTTTTACAGGCTAAAGAATGTCATGCAGACAAAATATTGAGCCTCACATCAAACCGATGAAGTCACAGGCATTTTATTGACCTTAAACCGCTCAAAATGCGTTGTTTTCACCCATGTGACACATGACACATGAAGTATGAAGCCAACTTTGTGTCACATATCTGGTGCATGCGGTCTTTTTTTTTTTAATGCTCCTTTTATTGTCTTTGTAATACAAACAGCATGAGTTTATAGCAGACACCTTTGCATAACCTTTAGTTCTTACCACATGCTTCATATAAATACATCTTGTTTGTAGTAGTTAAAACAATATTTTCAGGAGTCAGAGGCCTCAGTCCCAGGAAATATTTGAATTATTTGCATGGCACCGTTTTCTGTTTACCCTCCCATTATTGTTTACCCCCCGAATACAAACAAACACTTCATGGACAAGGTCTTGGGAAGTAGGTTAAGCAGGGCCGGATCACCTCTCTCTCTGCTCTCACCCGGCTTAGATGCTGGAGCTGAGTCGGTGGGAGGGATGGGTGACAGAGGTGGAGAAATCTTCCACAGGACATCTGTCACAGGGAGCAACTTGTGAGCTGCTTTTTTTTTTCAGCCGACCTACAGATTCTCTTGCATGACTGACCAAGAACTATATGTTCTTTTGCTGGGGGTCTTGGCCTTTATATGGCACCAGAGAGAGAGAGAGACCCCGTATGTGCCAGGTTTAGCCAACTCTTTCACATGTTGACGCACAAAAAGAGCACATGATGAGTTGGAGCTCACAAAAAAAAAGCCATATGACACTTTTTGTGCAAGGATGCCGTCGGTGGTGAACAGACGACCTGCGCGTTGAGAACCCTCCATCTCCCCCGACCGCAGGTGTGAGCGGCACTGTAAACAATAATGCACAGACAGACACACATGCAACAAAAAAATACAAAAGACTCATTGTGCGTCTGTGTGAGGCGGCTAACCCATCCGTTTTAATCTGGGATTATGGTATTCCCATCGTGATCGCAGCGGATGAAACAATGCTTTATTTCATGAGAGGAAATGTGCAATAATGATGTTAACACCTCAATATGCCTTATTTAACTATTACGCGGCCCTCACACACAGACATGCCCACACACACACGAAGACAAGCTGGCACAAAATGAAACCCCATTTTGAATTTTACCATAATAAAATTGAGAGAAGCTTGGGATGATTCTGTGTGTGTCAGAGAGAGAAAGAGCCTTTGAGCTTCATTGTGAATGCAGCACAGTGTAGCTGCTCCCATGGGGTGTAATCCGACACTAAAATTGTCCATTAACACACTATCAAATCTATTCTTCTCTGTTGTGTCACACTTCTATGAGGCATTTGTGGACATAGTGCTTCGCCTTTCCAGACTCTCCAGTACAGTTCATGGTGGACAGCGCCAGCATTTTGCACACAAAGTGATTTACAAACCACCAAGCACAAATACATTTGAAAATTTAAACACGTTTGGGTCACAGAGAGACTCTGCAACTGAACCTACACGCTCGGGCAAATCAGTCATCCAAATGTAAGATAATACCGTCACTCCTACATATTGCTTTGTTTGGTACTGGAGCTTAAATATTTTGGATATAACAAACAATGCATATCATGGAATGTTTTTGAAGACATGGCAGGACTGAAATCTCGTCTTTTTCTCATTAGAAAATAGTAATTGCAACAGTGTAATATTCAAAATATAAATAAAATACTGATGCAGTTTGAAACTTTTTTTGCTCACTTAGAGGGCGAAAGGTGGACGAATGAAGATACAAGGGGTCAAGTATAGGGGGTGGATCATCCAAAGTAATGGACAGATATGAAGGGAGGTGAAGAAGAGAGTGCAGACAGGGTGGAAAGTGTGATCTGCATCTGTTTACAGGGCAGTTTTAGTTATGGTTGGCATGATTTTACTGATAAGGCATGACATATTGATGACTGTCAAGTGGATTTTTGGGCCCTAGGATGTTGGATAATGCAGGAGATGGAGACACCAGGAGGTGAGGATAACAACCAATGAGGTTGACTGAGGCACTGAATAAGAGGAGAGGTGTGACTATTGAGGATGGCCATGGTGGTAGAGATGGAGTACTTGTTGTGGAAATCCCTGTTGATGAATTCCAGAAGAATATGAAAAAGACATTTGTAGGACAAAAACAAGATTTTAAAAAACAAAGTTAAGGTGAATACTGTATTAAAAATGTGATTTAAAAAGTTGTAAACCCTGTTGAGGTCACAGTAGTCTTGTCAAACCTAAAAAAAATAAAAGGCATAATATTTCAAAGCATTTATTCAAATAAAAATAAACCTAAAACTTTTATTTCAGATCAAGTGCCATAGTCTAGGCCTGAATATCATGTGACTATAAATACAACTGCCTTAAAAATAAAGAATACCTTTCCGACCAATCACAAGGGAATTCAGCAAAGGCAAGTACGTTTTAAAAAGCAATGCTTGCTAATAGTTCCGGGCATTTTGACAAGCTTTCAGTAAACATGGCGTGCTACAAAGGCGAGCATAGACATGATGGGCACTGACTGGTTTTAGAAGTTCTACGGAGACTGTGGCCGCCACCTCAAAGGCTCTGTCGGCGAGGAGCGGCCTTTAGATATCAGCGGCTCTTGTTAGCATGTGCGGTGATCTGTCAGGTTCGTCGCTTTGATGCACCGTCACCCAGCAGGTCGGGTGGATCAATCCCCTGGGCGATGTGGCTTTCTGGGCTGGCCTGCTTGGGTGACAGGGCTCCCTCCCAGTTACCTCCCTGGTGCCGGTACCCACCAGATGGCCTCAAAGAGGGAGCAGCGACGCAGGGCCAACATCCAGCTCTCAAACAGAGGAGCAGAGGAGCAAATGGTCTGTTAATATTTCATACAAACACTCGTCTGCGAGCGAGAAACGGACATGACTGGGAGTCAGAGTGAAGGGGCAAGTGTGTGTTTGCCTGAGAGGAATCAAAGACATTTTGATGAAATATGGATAGTTCCCCGCTCCGAGAAGCATCAGGGACATAATCTTACGCATGATAATCGATTTTCAAAGCCGCTGTTTCAATAAACGCGATTGAGGATGATTTAATGATAAAATCTCTGTTTGACCTCCAATGATCTCAATTACTCTGAGCACCAGATCCTTCCTTAAACCCCCGACTGGATCTTACGTGCGTAACCTGCTCGCTAATCGCCTCTAACCCGGGTACAGATCAGCGGAGGTTATGCTGTTTGCTGCTGGGTAATTGCCCTCTTCATCAGTACTCTGTCTGCGCAGGCAGCCGCGCCGCCAGCCCCGGGGTCCTCCTGATGCCATTAATGTGTGATTAGGGCCAGTGGGGAGCAGCAGTTAGAAGGTTAAAAAGCCCCTGACAACCCTCATCATCGGCGAGGAAACCCTGAGACCGATGCAGGGGCCGCGCAGATGGGCCAAAGACTGCGGCTGCCAAAGCGCTAACTTGGTATTCCTCCTCACCTCCCGGAATGAAGCCGTGCTTGTGAAAGCACCAACACAGATGAGTTGGTTTAGACTAACTTCCAGCTTGAGGCGATTCACAGGAGTTTGCAAGGTGCCGTTCCTCTCTTTTCTGCACTCTGATTTCCTCCCACCACTCAAAAACGTAGAGATGCTAAGTTCTCTCTGGGAGTGAGCAGGATGGATAGGATCAGGATGTTCTGTGTTTTTCTTGTGCTTTTATTTTGTTATTTCCTTCCTTCCTTTTTCTTTGTTCCCCCCTGCTTAATGGGAGCGTGCTGATTTCTACGCCCGTTTCCAGTCTGCGCTGTCAGATGGTTGTTCCACGTCCTCTGGTAAAGTGGTAAAGTTCTGATAAAGTTCCTCTTGAAATCTGTGCAGGAAGCAGTAGATCAGAGGGACAGCACATGTCAGGTGTTTAGGAGACAAAGTCAGAGAGGCTAGATGGAGATGGTTTGGACATGTACAGAGGAGAGAGAGAGAGCCAGTACATTGGTAGATGAAGATGTTGAGGTTGGAACTGCCAGGCAGAAGGTGGAGAGGAAGGCCAAAGAGGAGATTTATGGGGGTGGTGAAGGAGGACATGAGGTTTGTAGGTTTGAAAGAAGAGGAAGCAGAGGACAGATTGAGATGGAGGAGGATGATCCGCTGTGGCCACCCCTGAAGGGAGAAGCCGAAAGAGAAAGATTCGAAAACATAGAGGTTCATTGATGAGTCATAGGTGGAGTGAGAGTGTGTGACTGGTCAAAGCTGTCAACCAACTCACTCCATAGGAAATTTAAGGAGGAGAAATTATCCAGCAACCAACGCGTTATACACTAAGTCACACATTCACACTCTGACGGCAGTAGGCTGCAACGCAGTTCGCCATGTGAACCACGTCAGGAAGAGGGATCGAACCAGCCACCGACCGCTCTACCATCCGAGCTATGAAACTGATGGATAACCTCCGTGTATGAAGCATAGAGGACCACAAGTTCACACGCTTTGTCACACTGCACTCTGATCTCACAAGACTGACGGAAAAAGTCGCCACGAATAAGTGGCGCACAAAGATGAATGACGGGATAAAAAGCTGACAAGTTCGGTGATGGACAGTACAACTTAACAATTTGCTGGGCCGCGCCAGAGTTTCCGGATTCCTTTAAGGTGTCATCTATAATGCATGAGCTGATTTCTGGTCCCGACTGTGCAACAAAGTCATTAGATTGGGAGGGAAGATGAAATATAAATCAAGCGTCCCACTCAGCCCCCTCCCCAGTGAACAGGTGGCGCAGTTGAATGAGAGGTTGTGCTAACTTGGCTGTCACCGTGTTTTCCAACAAAACCGCTGCCTTCTAAAGCCAAACCGCCGTGAATTATACATCTATGGCGGTAATTCTCTCAGAGGAGAGAGAGAGAGAGAGAGAGAAGTGAGAAGGGGGGCTAAGAGAGTTAGAGAGATTAATGGCTGAAGCGGTTGTTTTTGACGCAGCGATCCTTGGCTTCGCTTCCCGCCCGCCGCTTATTGGCTTTTCAGAGCACATTTATTTATTTCGTTAACAAGAGAAAGCGGCCGCGTCGCTGTCACTTTTTTGGCTCGCTCACTGCCACAGCAGACTTGTCATCTCGGGTTCCGTGGCGAGCGCCTTTGAACCCCGCCACGGACGACAGGGTGTGAATATTAATAGTGCAAAAAACAAGGCTTTAAAAATAGCAGGCGTGGTCAGAGGCCAAGAGTCACGCTTACTTTTTGTGCGACAAAATTCCCGGACAGGAAAGTCCTTCAGAAGCAAGCGCTCTGTTCTGTTAATTACAATGTACTTACCCCCTACTTTAAATGTTTGATGAAGTTCCCCAACTATGGACACTATTCAGGTGTGGATTGGGACTGAGGAATTGACTCTGAATACTTCTGCAAGAAACCCTCGAAACAATTTAGAGTCAACAAAACCACAAATGTCCCACAAACCCGAAGTTACTGCAACGTCCATTAAGCTCAGGTCCATCCCGCGTGGTATCTCCAGCAGTCGCTTGTTCTTGTTCTAAAGTTCAGTTCAGAATCTTCCAGACATCTTCACTGGTCTTCACAGCGTTCACTCTTGCAAACACCACCTGTTGCCAACCTGTTCCGATCCCATCTGATCCCTGGCAACCGACCTCATCTTCCGTCCCTGAGTTTTCCACCTGCAGAATTTCATCTCCCACACTCCTCTGCACTCCTGGACTTCCAACCCCCAACCTGTTTCTGGGTCCTCTAAACCCACTTCAACTTTGCGAATCGGTGGCAAGGCATTGGACCTGAATTTCATTCTTGTCTGCTCAATACAGAACTGAACTTTTGCATCCACCTCTTCTTCTGCTTTTGGGCTTATGACATCGGCTGGAATCGAACCAGACATACTTTTCATTACTGACCGATATCTCACCTATGCAACCAATAAAGAATTAATAGCCTACTGCAAAACAAACCAGCCTCAAATTGAACAAGATGCTTAACTTAATCAATTAGGCATTAAAGCTGCGCTGTTAGAGGAGATGATAAATTAACCAAACACAGATCAAGCCACGCTCACTACTCTCCAGATCATCCATAAATAACTGAATAATCATGACATGCGTGGCGAATGTGCTGTATAAAATGTCTGATTCATGAGCAAAAACCTCAAGACAGACACTACTTTGGGGAAAGTTTTTGAACATTTGTGTCAATAATAAATCATAATTCCGACTCAAGCACATTTAAAATCCACTTTGACTCTTTACAAATCTTCTTCTCTTCATGGGTTCCAGCCCAGATGCGTGACAAAATCATGTTTTGCATCAGAAACGGTGGCCCATCAGCTGGGGTTGAGAAAAGAACCATCGGGCTCATGCACTGGGCGACCTAATCTGTCTGAAGTCTCCGGAGGATGTGGGCACAAAGAGCTGTCGCCAGTTGGACCAAAAAAAAAAAAAGTATTCAAGTCCGTTTCATCACATTGCAACGCAGCCCTGTATCAACTGTGCGGGAGGCTGTGACCTCTGCGTCCCCTGCTTGGGGAATAAAGAGGACCTGAGGTCAGGATGACAGGAGAAGTCTTCCAAGGAGTTCATGTTACCACATGTCATAATAACAAGAAGCTACTGTTCCCCCAATGGGTTCCTTCCCTCTTTGTCTTGGAGGGGCTCGGGACAGGGGCAGACAGGACACGCAGGCAGAGCTGAAACTGAATATAATCATCAGGGGGAGTCTTGTTTCATGTTACTAAGCGGCTAATCTCTGTGAGCTTCTGGCTGCGGGTTCGTCACCTCACCTGACTGCCGCAGTAGACTTTCTAAAAAAAAAAAAAAGATGGGTTTGGGTTGTTTTTAGTCCTGATGTTGAACAACACACTCACACACAGACACACACACAGACGTTGTTGACTGCTTTGCTCTCCTCACTTATCCTCAACGGTGATTGAGAGGTCAATATCTCACTTTACCAGCAGCTACACTTTCTCTGTCACTCACAGCTCCGACTCCATTCATACAGGAGGTTCGGCCAACAAAGGAGACCGCAGGGGAGCTGCCCAATCCTCCCGCTTACGCTCGCAGCACGCGCTGGTGCGCGCACAAACACACACATAGCTCGCCGCGGTGCTGCTTGCCGCTTGACGGGCGCTTTGTGCTCATCCGTCAGCCAGCACCTGAGTCCTGAAGATACCTTCAGTCAGCAAGAGCAGCGTCCTGAAAGGAGGGATTCACACAGCTCTGAAATATTGATGCCAGGAGGGCACCTGGAGCACAGCACCCTTTTGACCTCTCCTTTTGCATTCTTAGAAGAGGAGGGCGATAGAGGGAGGCGGGAGACCGGGCTAACAGGTGTGGCACAGGAGAGGGGGCGGGGAAGCCCCTCAATTTGGTAAAATTGTGGCCCGTCACTTTTAAAGTTCTTTAACTTCGTTGGAAAGAGTAGCGCCGTCATTTCCAAAAACTAATGGCGTGTTGGTGTCTGACACGGGGTCAGGTGCAAATGGGATGAGAGTGAAAGATGTAGAAGGGTAGAAAGAGAACAGGGCGGAAGTTTGACATTCCTGTAGGCGATGTGTGTCTCGCCAGTGAACACGTTTGGATTCTTTTAACGGTTGTCGATACCCCCTTCCGCTACCCAAGCACTCACTGCGGGCTGAGCTCTGGTGATGCCATTGAACAGGGACAATGGGGCCTCTTAAAAGGCAGCTTTTAACTGGCCGACCGCATGTGGATATCAATACAGCCAATAGTTTTCCATGTAAGAAGATCAAAGGCGCGGAATCTGGTTGAGTTGCGGCAACGACATACAGATAAATAAGTGAAATGACTAGAGGGACTTTATTTTAAAGTGTTTCTGTTATTGTACAACATACAGGCTTTCACTTTCTGTCCTCCTGTTTCATCTTTTCCCCTCTTTCTCTGCACGCAGACGCGCAAGCTTCAGCGAAAGCTCTTCAAGTTTAAAGCAGGTATTTCAAAGGCACTTGGGTGCCTGTTTCTCTGCTTTAGACAAAAGAGGCGGCTCTTAGGAGATAGAGGGGACAGAAAAATGAAAGAGAACAAATGACAACAGGGTGAGAGAGAAACAGAGGGTGAGACAGGGAAGGAGAGAGCGAGGGTGATAAGGGAAGAAGAGAAAGAGTGGGCGCGATCGCACGCTTTCAACTGCCTTTTGTGGGCCTCTCTGCAGATGTCACCAGCTGTTCCTCTGCACGGAGGGTTCCAGAGCGTGGAACATCGCCTCCGGCCCCGTCCTCGGCCACCTTTCAAGTGTCAATCAGACAGGAGGGGTTGGGGGGTGGTGACTGATGGGTGGAGGACCGGTTGAGGGAGGCAGGAGAAAGGGGGAGTTCAGTGGAAGGCAGGCAAAGGGGGCCAACAGACTGGGCTTCGGTCACTGTCCTGAGAACAGTGCCAGCGATTCGCCATTGATTTAACCCCTCCCTCATCCCGCTCAATAACAGGATATAACAGGATGGAGCCAGCCGTGTGCGGCGTGCAGACAAAAGAGGCCCGTGGGCAAGGTTAGCTGGAGATCACACGACTGCTAGGCTACTGCTTCCACAGCGCTACCGTTAGCCATAGTGATTAGCGATAGACGATGCCCCCAACCCAGCCCCTCCTCCCCACTGGCACTCCTTGGTTCAGCACACACAGAACCGTGAGGGTGACCTACGATTAGATGTTCAGCGGGGAGGGAGGGCGGGAGGCTTGTACGGGGAGTCTGAGCAAGAAAAGTTGTCATTGCGAGTGAACAAGCAAACATAAAAGAGGCTGACATATGGTGTAATTGACACTGGGACAAACAGTGTCTCGCGCGCAGGAGAAGGTATGCTTAACACCGCTTAACCTTGGAGCGTCTAGTCAGCTGACATAACTCCAAGACACTTTGATCGACAACATCAATATCTTCTGCACACTGCATATGTGCGTGTATAACCTTCCCATCCAGCCGTGGATGAAGGTTTCAAAACCGGCCGCACAGACCCATTCAATCACCCAGGCAGGGTCACTTGCAGAAAACCATAGACGGGAACCTGAACTATTCTCCCGAGGTTTACTTTGGCAGACAGCTCCACATGGAAAAGTTGTGACAGTGATGTCATATAATTCAAAGCCTGAAACAACACCCAGGTTCTCTTGTTTGACTGACAGCCTTTAGTGACACTCATGGCATCTTATCAGGCAGCGTAAGTAGGTCTATTATACACAACTATTGCCGCTGCCCTGCTGATAACCTCTGTGCTGAGGCTGTAAAACAAAGGCCTTTGAAGTGGAGAGGAACCGGTAGACTTTGTGTGATTTATGTCCCCTGAAAACAAGATGGTCGCGCAGAGGTCTGAGACCATTGCTGACCTTACTCTTCTCTGTCAGTTCCTCCTGTGGCTGTTGGTGTGTGCACGCATGATGCCCAGTTTGATCACTTTAGGTAGAGTGTACATCATAAAAAAACAGCTGAATATTCCGTAGTAGAGGCTTTGTTCTTATGAAATGACCACAACAACACATGGTCCCTGCGGCTTAGACTCATCAGCTGTACTTATATTTGGGAAGAAAATGTGTTTCTGCACTGAAATCTAAAGGGAAAAGTGGATTGCAGTAGGGCAAGGTGAACACTGTCGTTATACTGCGGTTTATTTTCACCAACAATCTCTAAAATTTGGAATAGAACTACTGTGTAATGGGAGTGTTTTTGTTTTTTTTATTTGGCCTCTATCGAGAAACACGTAGTAGCGGGTGAGGAACACTAGTTCTGACCGTCTGCAGGAAACATCTGCCCGGAGTTAACACCAAGGAGCTGACGGACACAGTGTTGCGATGACGCTCTCCGAAGTTCCAGGAAGAGCAGCCGTCGTACTTGACCCAATTCATTATTTCATGACAAGACTTGGTCCTTCACACAGGCCCCGTGTTTCCTTTTTATAGGTCTCTTCATGGAACCACATTTCTAAATAACGTGTTATTATAATACAATCCAAGATTTTGGATGACATTCATCCGGGTGATGCAGCTTGTCGACTTCCGTGGCCTCAGAAGACACTGCATCAGTCAGCAGTTCCTCCCTAGTCACACCTATCCTCTCCATGTCCTCATGCCTGAACCTTACACGTCTCCCTTTTCCTGGCGTCTCTTTCTTTTTCTCAAGTGACATTTCATTGTTGAACCGTTACATTTCTGCTGTTCAGTGAATTGATATTGGTATTAATTCTTCATTTTGTTACTATATGTGACTGTCCACTTTAATAGAAAAAAAGATTTGAAAGAAAATAATGTGCCAAAATGACACGTGTCTAGTTGTTAACCATAACATGGTAGAATAAAGATTAAAAAAGGAAAGAAAATGATGAGCCAACAAGACGATGGAACCAATAACAGTGGAACGGTTGAGAAGAACAGATACAATTTGTCAACTCCATTGCTTTAAAGAATGAGTTTCTTCTGCAGCGACCGTAAACATTGTGTAAAATCAGAACCAGTTTCCATGAAGACCTGTTGAAATGTCTCAGAAGTGTACTTGAGAGCCTTTGGATATGAGATATCGAGAGCAATCTAAAAAGGTATCCAAGTGCGGATGGAAGACCTGGCACATCCACCAGGACAATGGTGTCCTCCAAAATCCCAGATATGTTCTGCACTTTCACCGTGAAGCTCCACTCCTGTGACCACACTGCTGACCGCACGGGAACACAGGTCCTGGCTATGTAAAGTGGAAAACCTCATGGATCAACATCAAAACTGCATTATGGGAATTTTCCAATTTTGTTGTGCCAACAACCAATTGATCATTCTGCTCATTTACAATCGCATATTTGAAATAATTGAGACATATATTATTCGTCTGACATGTATTTTAATGTTAAAAGGTTGGAATTGAAATTTTCTAGCTCAGTCAATTAAGAATTCTAACTCTGTTGAAAAGATTGTCGTCTTTTTTACAGTGTGGCCTCCTCTCCATATGACCTCCTTCACTTCATCTCTGACACTACTAACTTCCTGAATTGTCAACTGTAAACAAGTCAGACCTCACTAGCTATAAGGCTTCCCCTTCATTCTCACTGCTGTAACCAGGCAAGCACAGCTGACGTCAAGTTCAATTTCTGATTTTTGATGTTTGAGTCACAAGTTATAAATGGACAAATCGATCTGAATATGATAATATCCCATCATCCATCATCCTTTTCATGTTCTCCAAACTTTAAAGCACATACATCCAGACAAGTGGAGGTGTGACCCCTATATAGTGGAACAAAAGAGGCCAAATCGCTCCGTCCTGTCAGACATGTAGCAAAACACGACTTCAGTCCGGCCATTTTCCGAGAGCGAATATCCTTGGGCATTAATCACCTGGGTCATAAATCAAAAAATAGTGAGCCCTCTTCAGCGCCCCACGTCCCCTTTTTTTTCCTCCACTAATACAACGCCAAACCTCATAAATCAAAGGCGCGACCTCAGCCATCCTGCCACACGCCATCACCCTCCCAGCACGCCATCACCCTCTCACCCCGCTCAACTTTCTACCCCATCAAAGTTCATCAAACGCGTCAGAAATCAAAAGTGGCTTCCTCAATATTTCCTCACCCTCCTCCCGCACTTCACACCAACACGGACTGGACACAACAAGCACCAGCAGTCTGAGGTCGCGGGGTCAGCGTGAGGTTTCGTGGCAGACAGGCCGATTGTGTCTTTGTGCGCCGGCTTGTTTGCAGAGGTGGCCCCGTGGTCAGAGCGTCCCTTGTTTTTCTGATCCCCTCCTGCAGAAGTGAAAAATAGCAGGAAATGTATATCTGTCATTGTCCATTCAGGAGATCACCTGTAAGGAAACGAAGCGGCCAGCAAGTGCTGACACAATCATCCCTGCGCCTAGCAACACATCCTGGTTCCGGCCCAGACGCGAGGGACAGTACAGTACGTCTGAGTTACTCCGCTTCCTGCCGCGCAAGGCAGAAACTGGGGGAGGGGATGGACAGCAGGTTATCGCAGACCGAACGGGGGATTTTTGGTGAGCAACTCACTGGCATAGTGAAAGATCAAACACACTAAACTAGATAGAGTCAACGTGTTTGCTATTCTTCAGCTGGTCTCAAAAGGTGGAACAAACTTAGAGGAACGGTATCACATTGTAACTCAATCTGTCACTTGAGTGTGCTTGACTCTTCTTAATCCTGACTCAGCGATCACAAAATATTTGATCTTTGTTGCTGTTGTGATGTCGTGTTCCTCCTGTTACAAAGACTACCAGGAAACTACGGGCCCCCAGAGAGATGAGAACAAGACCCTGTTTATCCTGAGCAGAAGCCTCACTGGCGATTGAAGCCCGGCCGAGCACCTGGCACCACTCACGAGATCAGCGCACGTATCAAAAGACGCATGTAGCTGAGCACGGACGTCTTTGCCTTTTTGGCACGTCAGAAGAAGCAGGTACAAAAAACGCCTCCGTGTTTTTCCACTGTTCTCAGGGCCTCGCCTTCTTTCACAAGGATGACGGACAGACTGGTTATCTTAATCAAGGAGGTGGCAAAAAGTCCTTTTCAAAATGTCAGAAATGGTATGAATAGTACGCGCGGCTGCTGCGGTTTTGGTTAAGTTGCTGTTGATCGAAAGTCGAAAAAGTGAAAGCTATAAAATAAATATTGTTTGAAGGCTTTGAATGACATTTAACTTTGAAACATTAACTCACCAGACATGCAGCAATGCCGAAGAGAGTCGCTCAGATCCACATTTCACTTTGTCATTCTCTGAATTAAACATATGTCATGTATTTCGCGTATTATTCAATGTTGATCGCGGTGAAGTCACACACACAGACCGGGGCGACGTTATTGCTGCCATTAGCCACCTAAAACAATAAATAAATAAAATAAATGGCGCATGTCGCTTGATATTTCAAAATGGATCATGGTAAAATGCATTATTTTTTTAATATGATATAGCGGAGGCGAAGCGGCTACCTTATGAAACACGGGCATGTGCTTTAACAGCAACACAGTGGCTCTTAGCCTCTGACTGGTTGGTCACCCCTGCCCAAGCATGTCCTAGTATCTAGTCGAAACATCCAAGAAAACAGTGGTATTGATATTCCAATGAGAAGGATGCCTTCAACAGATGCAAGAAAAAACCTCAATAAATAAAACCTTCCAAGCATTTACAGTATCAAACTGTGTCAATTATGTGACATTTAATTTTACACCAGGGCGGAACAGGAGGAAACGACAGCGGTAGCAGTTGGCGCTGTTGGCTATGATGTCGTTTTATGCTTAGCGGTCCACCTTAATGGTCTACCTTAAGGGGAGGTGTCCTCCTCGACTGGTAATGATTATAGCGCTGTCATTGATAATCAAAACTGAAGTGGAGAGGAGGGACATTTTTGGGCAAAAAAGCATGTGAGATATCAAGAGTAGAGGAAGGCAGCCAATGAGGATCAAGGATGTGTTAGAGGAGGACTCGAAAAGAGACCAGGAGGCCGACTTGCAGTGGCAACCCCTGACAGGAAACATCAAAAAAGAAGAAGTAAAATAAGGTTGTTCCTTGAAACGCCCACTAGGGGCTCTCCAATAAAAGCCTGACCTCTTCTACCTCCTGAACTTTCCTGTCCTACATCTTTCAACGTTGGATGATGTCAAATAGCCCGTGGATTCCCGAGGGAATCTCACCTGGCACCAACCTACGGTACATGACACACCTCCACTGTAGGCAACGCTTTCTAAGAATCTCATCAGCAGGCGTGACTGCGCGGCCAAAGGTGATCTTTATTTGTTCATGCCCTCAGCGAGGAAACATACATCACACTTCCACTAAAAATAAACGTTCCAAAGTTGTCAAACATGTTGAATCAGGGCCACAGAATCCAATTTGGCCGAGGAGCTTTGTATTGTTTGGCTGTTGCCGAACTGATCCCATCTTTGCGTGTGTGCTGAGTCACACAGCAAAGATGGCCCCCAAACCTGCAACACCTTTTTATAGTCCCGAGGATCTTTGAGGAGGGAGCACACACTCCATCTTTCTATGGAGCTCTCTTCCCAGCCAGAGCCACTCGAGCTCGCGCCGTCACTCCTCACCTCCTGTTTCTCAAACTCACTGTTTCAAAACACTCATGACTCTGAATTTAGGCCAAACAACGCAGGGCGAGCACATTTGGAGGGCTTTCGTTTTGATCCTCTCTCCCTCTCCACACACACAGAATTATAAATGCCTTTTCTTTTTTTTTTTTTTTTTTTCAGGAGTTCTGCTGCCAACTCTGGAGGAGCTCTATTGTCTCCTGGAGCAGCACCTGTCACCACAG
Organism: Synchiropus splendidus; assembly: GCF_027744825.2. Taxonomy (NCBI): domain Eukaryota; kingdom Metazoa; phylum Chordata; class Actinopteri; order Syngnathiformes; family Callionymidae; genus Synchiropus; species Synchiropus splendidus. The sequence continues at coordinate 7,120,320 of NC_071345.1, read as the reverse complement.
TGTTAAATTGCAGAGGAGAGGGAAGCGAATGGAGCAGGACGCCCTCAACAGGCGGCTGAACGACGTGCGCGAGGACACAGACACATCAACATGGGCTCTGATAAAGTCACCGACACATTCTCGCAAGTTACCCCTTTGTTAAATTCCGAGTGGAGTTCTGAAGATGTCACAGGGGTCAGTGTGGCTGTGCCGGTGTCTTTGCGCGTGTGTGTGCCATTAATCCACCGAGCAAAGACCGTTTGAGCCGCTAAACAGCTGAGTGTCAAAGGGCTTTTATAAGGGCCGGCGGCGCCTGGACTGACAGACGAACCCACACAATCGCTAATGCCATCGACACACATCAGATGATGGGACCGCGGGCACACACCCGTGCAGCCACTGCTGACATGGATGTAAGGTAAGTGACAAAAGGCGCGCACGCGCTCTCCTTGGCTGTCCAGACACCGTTGCGACCCCAGCTGTTGCTACTTCTCACTTCAGAGTACATGACAAGAGCATGTGATGAGGCTGAGCTGGGCAAGTGTGTCGCTTTATTCATGGCAACAGACACACACACCAAACACTGTACAAGTCGACTGCCTTCGTGACTTTGGTTTGACCTTGAGCTTGACTCCTGAGATGTGACCATAATGTTGCAATACTTTTCAGCGAGAAGCTCATTGGTTTTCCACCAAAATATGTCAGTAAATAAGACCAAAGGTAACAGATCACATGGGAAATGAAAAAAGGTGTGTTTATGGTAAGACTCCTTTGCTCCTTACCAGAACAGGACATTTGGATCAAATATGAGATTCTAGATACATAAAAGTTGACTTTAAAGGGCGAAGCCATTTCACCAGAGCAAAAATATTGTGTTTGATTTCATGTTTTTGAATGTTAAATCTTAATATTATATCTAATATTGTTGCACTGTTCCCAAGCCTCTGTTGCGTACACAGTCAAGTTAAATGGGTAAGTGATCTTGACGCTTTCACCAGACTCTGAAAACTCTGCTTACTGCTCTGCTGGCTGCTTAAAGAACTCTGAAAGTTCTTTAAGCAGCCATGCATATATATATATATATATATATATATATATATATATATATATATATATATATATATATATATATATATATATATATATATATAAGCATATTCATATATTGCTTCAATCTTTAATCTTTAACCATACATTTTGTTTGTTTCAAAATAGTACTTCAATCTCTCGCGGGCCACATAAATAGAGGGGGCAGACCACATTTGGCCGCCGGACCATGAGTTTGACACACATTTTCCTCATGGCACATTCACAAACATGAATCTCGACTAGCTTAAACCCACACATGCTCATCAATCATGGGCGTTTGTGTCGTCTTCATAAAAATATGATTCAAACATATATTATGAGAAATACATTTTCAAAATCTTTCCGTTGTTGAGCGACGGATGTCAGAATGTGTGCGCCATTGTTGTCAACATGATAGTTAAGATGCTAATGTGGGAGCACTTTACCTTGGCCTTCAAGATTCTCTCCAGCCCTCCCTCCCACTTACTCCCATTTCTCTACAAATACCCTGATTGTGCATTTACAGCCCCCCCTCAAGTCCTTCATCCGACCATTATCTCCTCTTATCTCCTCCTAAGTCCCCGTCGCCCCTGCCCAGAAAATGGCCTGATATTGTTGCTCAGGAGAGTTAAGATGCTCTTGGCCGCACTGAAATGCTTCCAGCAGATGTTTCACCATTTGAGCGCTGTTTATTGCCAGGGCTTTCTTCCTTTTGAAGGGAGGAGGGAGGGAATAAGAATGGGATGGTCGGCGGGGAGGAGGTTTTAAACATTAGAAGGCCAACAGCTGGTTGCGTCTCCCTCTCTGGGTGCATTAACCTCTTTGGCCCTCTTGCTGCAGTGCCAGTGCAAGGAGCCTCACAGCATCTGGAGCTTAAGTAGGGCGAAAATATCTCTGTCGCCATGGCGAAGGGACAGCAGATCCTGGAGACCGTCGGGAAGCTGACGCAACCTTAGGGAACAATAGGGACCTTAAAAGAGCTGGGGCACCTTCCACAGCAAATATCAATGCATATATCTTTACATCCACAAAAAATGGATTGGCAGCTCAAAAGTTAAGTTAAACAATAAAATAAAAATGCTTGATACAATCTGGGCACTTGCTTTGATATGAGATCTTCCCCAACAGTAGTGTGAATTTAAAACTTCCTGTTCTCACAAGTTCCTCTTCTGTTTCCGACTATACTTGAAGCGCTTTGTGAGCAGCCTTATAACAAGTGCTATATAAATAAAGCTTTATTATGGTATGAGGTGTTTGTTCTACAGCACATAAAAATGCACCGAGCCTATTGCTGACTTCTTCTTCTTCCTCCGTTTCCCATCAGGGAAAGCAAGTCCTCCACCAGAGCCGAGCTTGATCTTCCTCGTGAGTCACACCTGTCTTCTTCATGCTCCACATCCTTGAACCTCATTGGCTCCTCATCGTCCAGCACTTCCTCACCCCTCCACCTCCAAAAACCATGTGACCTTCCAACCTTTGTTTCAGAACCTCTCCACAACTCTTTTTGAAGACCATCATTTGGTGGCTCTTCTCCAAGTCTGTGGTGTCACTTCCTGTTACTTAGGCAGCAGCGACTGACAGTTGCTGTATGAGGCTGAGCCTATTGACTTCCTTTCACTGGTGCAGCAGAGCAAACTCACAATGGTTAATTCAATAAACTGAGTTGCACGACTGCAAAAACAAACTCGGGTCCCCTGACAATTGTAGTTCCAGAAAAGTGCCATCCATCTCTGTCTTTCGTTTATGAATAGTACACACTCTGAACCATTTGTATTGTATTCATTTGTATTGAATGTATTCCAAGTACTTTCTCAACTCTTTTAAATAAACCTTCCATGACAAGCTGGAGGTCGTCTTTATAGCCCAGCATATGAAACTACAGCAGAGTTACTACTACTTCTACAACAGAATACTACAAAGAATACTTAAAGCATGATTCATTTTCAGGAAGGAATATTTTAAAACTGATGGCCAGTAATGCTGGTGCAATGATGAAAAATAAAAGAAGGGGGGTGGAGGGGTAGATATAGGACAAAATGCATTATATAATACATTACAAAGAAAGTACAATATGAGAAAAAAGTTAAAATTAAGGAATAGTATAGATTACATTGTGTAATATAGCATATATTACAAGTAAAAATAATACATAAATGCATATATAAACTCATAAATAGTAAACTAAGTAATACAATTTATTGAATAAAATTATGCCAAAAAATATTAATAATCCAAGGGGAGAACACAAGTTTTTTTATGTCTTCAATTTGCTGTCGACGCCCAGAACTGTGACCCAATGACACCATAGTGCGGCCCGGGGGCCATATGTGGCCCGATGCTAGTGTTTTCGTGGTCAGTTTGACGTCAGACTAAAATTATAATAATAATTTTTTGTTCTTTCTCTTTTAGTCACCACCACCACTTCAGCAGTAAATATGACCTGTTCATATCTTCTTTTCATAGGCCTTGTTTTTTTCTTGTTCCTCAAAATACATTGAAGGAGTACTGAAAATATATTTTGAAATAAATTGCTTTTTAATCTTGAACGTCTGGTCCATAGTTGATTTTACATTCAAATTAAGTGCATGTAAAATGAAATATATCAAAAGGTTTCATGGCATATTTACTCTTGCATTTCATTTCCTTTGGTTCATTTTGTCCTTATTACTTAAGGATATTTTTCATGTTTTGTCATCATCACTGTCTTTCTTTTGATGGTGGCCCCTCACAACTGCTACAGTTTCCAATGTGGCCCTTCAGGAAATTGAATTGCCCACCTCTGCCATGGTGTCCTCTTGCAACGGCTGACCACTTTAATTCAAATATGTTTTGATCCAGGATAAACTCCGGACCATATTGTTGCTGTGAAACTAACATAAAATCTCAACCTGAGCGGCTCGGAAAGACAGACAGGCAGCCACCGAGAGGCAGCCGTCACTTTGAACGTTCAAAGTGTACCTTTTCTTAAGTAAACACGCTCATTGTTGTCGGCGCTCTCAACCCCGCAGCAGCTGCTTCTCCTCAAGCTATTGCCATCATGACCATCATCATCATCATTATTAAAATCATCAGCCTGCTTAAACAAAACACAACAAAGGTAGAGACGCACAATGGGCCTCAGCGGCTTTGAGGAGCATTTCAAGGCTTAGTGAGAGAAAAGACATCCTTATTTGATTAGGTGTCCTCTGCCTCGCGCAGGGCTGGTCCTTTTTCTCCATCTTTGCTCAGTATTGGGTGTTGTGTGCTCAGGGGAAAGGTGTGCGGGTGAGTCCGTGACAATAAGGACAGGTGCTCCTAGGTTTACCTTGCTGCCGTGTGTTGGCACAGGGAGAGACACGCACTGTTCAAGGAGATGCTTTCTGTTCCTGTCACTTTGCCGCTCGTCTTTCGTCATGTGTCGTGGGAGTGCCGTCTGAAGGTCGCTGCACTTTGGCTGAGTCGCCTCAGTGAGGATCCTCGTCCTTCAGCAAGACACAAAATCACCTCTCAGATAGACAATGGATCAGCACTGGCTGTTGATGCAAGGCAGACATGTACAACTCCACGCGACGAGGGCACTGAAATTAGAATCTAAATAATGTCAGTGTCAAGACCTTTAATAAGATTAGAGTAGCTGCACTCAATATTTGCTATGCAATAAGATATTTACATAAGAACAATATAACAAAACCACCGTCACATCAGTTTCAAGTTAAATTTAGATTCTTTTAAAGCATACCTGGTCAAAGTGCGGCCCGGGGGCCAAATGACTGTATTTATGTGGCCCTCCTGGAGTCACAGTAAAACTATAAAACTGACATTGTCTCTGACATTTTTGTCTTGTGCATTGGTTTCATTGGTTGTGCATTGGTTTATTGTCCCTTAAATGTCCCTTAATGAAAGAAGATTTTGAAAAAAAAAAAAAAGTATATATATATATATATATATATATATATATATATATATATATATATATATATATATATATATATATATATATATAGTCTTAAACATAGCAGTGCCTTGCCTTAGAAATTAATAGATAAATAAGTAAAATATAGCAGAAGATTAAGAGGTAAGTCGGAGGACAAAGATGCCTTTGATCGTGCACCTGAAGAAGAGCCATTCACAGTTTTCCTCCTACCTGAGCACCAGCATGGCTTGACAGGATCAGGACCCTGCCTTGGTTTATCAAACCCCTGCTGTTGTTTCCCAGACTGGTGCGAGAGGTAAGTGGCTAGTGCTAATGCAAGGCTAACAGTACAGAGTCAAAGTGTATCTTCTTAATGGGGTAAAGTCATAAACAAACAACCCATTCTCACCTCCAAGGCATCAAGTAGCGACTATCTTCAAGTGAGTTTTGCGTTGAAGGCGATGTGGTGTTGAGAGTGCGTTGAAACAATGTCTGAGACTGAATACAGGTGAATGTTGCAGGTTCACAGTCCTTCTTGAAAGTTCAGGGTCAATCCTCCACATCCCCCAGGAGACCACACATCTCACAAGTTCACTAGATCTTCTTCCTATCTAGAAATAATGGAGAAAAAAGAACAACTTCATAAACACTTCTTGGTCTGAAATGAAAAGTCCATCTGAGTCAACCTGTTTCTGGAAGTTCTAAATTCTCCATGGAGGAGCCTCAACTGCAGAGCAGTTGGTGGCAAAGACTTGTTCTAAATCCATTTCATGTTAGAAACTACCATTCCGTATTGCACATATCTAACCCATTTAAATGTACATTATATTTACTATTTTGTTTTTGGAAAAACTTTTTGTGTGTGCCAAGTCTAATAACTAGTTTTTATATATTTTTACATCGCATTTTTTAGATGACATTCTGTTAGTTGGTTGGTTGATTTCTCTTGGAATTAAAGAAACAATGAAAGAAAAGGAAGGTGCGTAAATTGTTCCAAATCTATGATGGAAGATTCATAAATCTCGAATTCCACTCATGTTGACTGTGTTGTTCACTCGAATTGAAAACTGATCTGCAACTCTAATTTAACAGTATTTTTCCTGCCATTTCCCTCATTTTCTTGCTTGTCGCTCCGAGAAAACCAAGGTGCACTGAGTCGTACTCTGGCAGGATCGAGAGCGCAAATTGCAGGAGCGCTCACTTGCGGGGCCAAGTTTCGTTTCAGCTGGAAAATAATTAAAAGAGAGAGGGAGCGTTGGAGAGAGAGAGGACTAAAAGGGATCACAAGAAAAGTGCAGACATGAAGAGTAAAGGACTAAAAAGCATTGTTTCGTGAGCCTGTGTGTGTGTGTGTGTGTGCGTGTGTGTGTGTGTGTTAGTGTGTGTGTGTGCGTGCAAGCCTGGCTGTCCTCTCTTAACTCCGCCACAGACAAGAGGAACAGTGCGATCCTGACACAAATCCTTGGTAAGGGTCCTTTTCCTGCCCTCCCTCGCCCTTTTCTCTTTGCCATCAGTAAATCCCGGTTTCACTACAACTTAAGCACTTAGCTTTAATCCCCATGAAGAGGCGATAGCCCTGCACAAGTCACTTTTCCACCATTAAAGGCATACAATAGGGGCGTGTTAGGGACTCACTTAAATGGATTGAGCACAAAGCCTGTGCTTGATAAGTTTTTAGCCAGGAAGAATCCACCGTTTACACCCCTCCTTTTGTGCATTCTCTTAGATGGACTTGTCTCAGCAGTCTAAGCCGATTTCATCCCTTTTTTGCGTTTGTTTAATTCCTGCAAAAGAGAAAAGCCCCAGAATACGTCCCATTTCTTTCTTTTGCCCTCGCTCTTCCACAAACAAATGTCACAGCGAAGGTCCACAATGGAGGACGTCTGGATCCACTTCCTCCAAAACAAACACCAGGGACGATGCTCTCTTCTTCCTCCATAGGTCCAAAGCTCTCTCTTCAAATTAAGCCACTGTTTCTAATCTTTCAACATGGCACGCAGGCCAGACCGAGGGGAAGTGTTTTGATAAGCTTTGCTCTCTTGGAGGAAATGGACTCCGGACCCTTCAGAAAACACTAATACCCATCGTCCTGCGGGGGCGAGGAAGAATGCTCTCTGATACCGCTTATCAAAGCAAGAACATTGAAATGCTTGTCGCCAAGAAAAGAGGTCTGGGACAAAACACACATTGTCATCCCGAGTCATTTACACACTGTCCGTAGAGAAAGCATTCAGTGAGACAATCCACAGATGTTGCATGTAAAATCAATTAAGGATACGGTGGAGGAAAGCCTCAGTGTGCGACTGGCTCCCAGCGATTCTCATGTACAAGTTCATGGGACAATGAAGATGAAGTTTTTGGGATTCATGAAGGTCATCACGTTTTCATGAGTCTGTTTTAAGTCTCTCTGCTGAGACGGTGAACCGACCATGAAGGATGCAATAGTGGAAAACAATTGAAGTGAAGAAAACATCAGTTGATAAAACTGTCTGAGAGTGGAGTGGGGTCTGTCCACGGCGCCCCCTAGCTGATGACCTTGCACCTTCAATGTCTTCTTCACCAGGGACTCATTTTCAACAAAGTCGAAACCAAATACAACCCAATATGAAAAGTTAGCGCCTGGTTTTTTTGATGTTTAAGCACCTATCACGATGAAGAGAGTCACCCATCCCAACACAAACATAGACCTGAAGAAAGGCTCACAGACGAAACTTAAACAGGAGTGGGATTGACAACGCTAATCCCGAGGTTGGGGTGTTTGGCGCCGCCGCTGCTTCTTAAAGCGTATCTCGGTAGGAGGTGGTGAGACGCTCCTCAGAGCTCAGCACTCTAATGGTTTGATTAAGCTCATCCAGCACGGCCTGCGCTGCTCAGACTAAACCTCCATTTAAGGGCTAGACAATGACCGGACCGCGGGGACGGATAAGGGTATTAAATCTGACTGCCAGGCTCTCAAACACACACACACACACACACAGAGCATACACTCATACAATGTACATGCCCTCGGAGCCAAGAGTGGCGTGTATCTGGCCAGTTGCTGGTATCGCCAGACTTTGACTGTCGATGTAAAATATTGTTTGTACACACAAGTCACTTAATATTGCGAGCACATCTCATTCTACTGAGAAGCTCTGTGATTCATGAGGGACTCAGAGTAGAGCCACTCACTGAAACTCAGTCAAGCGAGGATATTAGAACAGCACAATTCATGAATGTGTCATAAAATATGATCAGAATTTTGTATTTGAAATGTATATTTGTATATGCATTTGATCAGTGTTTGGTCCAGCAGGCTTCCATTTGAATTATTATTAATATTAACTATAATATCATTCATTCATATTTAAAGTAACTTTTGCATCAAAAGTTGTTTTTGTTTTTAAGTAAAGCAATAACTATATGGATGTTATAAATGCTGTTTTTACAACCGACTCTGCCTCATACAAGTAACATCCGACTTACGATCGGGATCGGTTCCGACCAACCAGTCGTAACTCGGATTGGACATAAGTCGAATGCCATTCAAAATAGCCAACGGAGGGTTATAGGTACGACTGTAGTGGTAGATGGCTGTGTGACAGTGAGATGCTGGGATACTGTGTTGCTGTAACTGTCGTATACGATGCCAGGCTGCAATGTGCTGCGGTGCCAGACATTGAATAAAAAAAATTAAAAAAGCATCTGCTGGCCGTGGTCATGAGTACGGGTGGATGTAAGTCGAGCAGGTCGTAAGTCGGATGTTACTTGTATATTGTTTTTGAGGCACAGCAGTTTTTCACAGCCACTTGAACACCACGATATCTTGGGTCATGATACCAACATGCATTGTAGATGGACAGTAGCTACTATTTAAAGGCAGGCCACGTTAAATGACTTGGCGGGCCGATTTCAGCCCCCCGGCCTTGAGTTTGACACACGACTGGTTGTATTTATGTACTCAAGAGCCACGATAAAACCCTTCTGCAGCTGTCTGACCACTTCCGTCTACTTGTCAGACACAAGCAAAATATATGAAAGAAAAATACGCAGGCTACTTTTTTTTTCCCTGGGAATAAATGCGTCGTGAAAATCAAAAGCCGCGGCTGTCCTCTGTGAACACTGAGAATAAAGGGTTAATAAGAGTGCCAGCTTCCTCTCTGTGACTTTGCTGGCTGGACTCTAAAGCTGCTAAGTAGCAGCTGTCCACCTGGCGAAGGAAGACTCTTTTACTGACACACACAAACACAGACATACACATAGATGCCCTCCTGAGAGAAGCCTGCTCTCAAACTCTCCTCACAATTGTCCGCGCATACACACTCACACAGTGTTTAAGGAGAGGCCCAGATGGTCAGGGAGGGGACCATTGCCCAGTGTCACCGAGAGGAGAGGAAAGAGGGAGAGCGAGATCGGGATTGAACTGGAGGAGAGGGGACGGGGGACAGCAGCCAGAGCCGGGCGGAGGAGCTGAAACAGGAAGACAACAGCATTAGACTGTTTCAGCTGGCCGCAGATCTGGAGACAGAGAAAAGGGGCCACTGCTGCTCCCAAACACCATCACAGTCTGCAGCCGCGTGCCTTCACAGGCCTGCCAAAGCAGGGCACCGTCCAAAATGAAGAGAGGAAAGTTTGTTTTGACACGGACAAGAGGCTACCATTATGACCAGGGTCATCTGTTAGAGACATGGAGCAGAAAAAGCTTGCTAATGTATGTTACAGGTACATTCAATAACTATATTTATGGGCACATATTTACTGAAAATCTAAACACTAAAGACGACAAACAGACAAAGATAGAAGCTTGTCATCTGTCATGGGAAGGTTTCCACCCAGATGGTTGTGTTTTTTTTCCAGCCTTCATTCATTTATTTCATGCCACAGTCGTGCTTTGATCGCTCCTCTCTAATAATTGATATGGTTTCGCTGCGCTCGGCTCTTGAAGCCATTGTTCTCCGCCGTACTGACTGACTACACCTGATAGCAGACGCGCACCCCTCGCTGTGCGCTCCGTCGTGTTCCTGCGTTGAAGGGACGGCCTGCGATGATTCCTTCACTCATTAATGTGGGCACGCAGGCCACGTGCTCGCTCACATTTGTGGCTCCTCAGAGTGGCTGTGATACAATTGTTGGCATGTGCTATGCATCCATTATTGATCAGACCCAACTGCCATCAACAGATCACTTAGAAATCCACACACATACACACAGAAGTATGGACACACTCGAGTACATATTGTGAGTTCAAGAGGAGTTTCACTTTGAGTTGAGAAAACACTTTGCTTCCGGTATAGATAAATGGATGGATGAACAGACAGAAGGAAGGTCGGACAGACAGTTGCTTGGAGATGTGTTTGGAATTTGCACTAAAAAGAAAAGACTGTTCGATCGTAAGGTGGTTGCAGTGGCCTGGACATCCCTCCTTGGTTCCCAGGAGTCTCCAGATCATTGGAGGAGCTGCATCAACAATCTGGCATGGTTGGATCTCAGCCACTGCTCCCTGATGTCACTAGGATGAGGGAACTACTGAAATCTGATCAAACTGAATAGGCATGAATAACAGTCCATCCATCCTCATCCGCTGATCCGTTGCCGGGTCGCAGGGGCAGCTTCAGAAGCTTCTCCGCACCACCTCCGACTGGGGGATTCCCAGGCCCATTGAAGAGATATAATCCCTCCACCTGGGTCGACCCCTTGGTCTCCTCCCAGCCTGAAGGACCTTCAAAGGGAACCATCCTGGGGGTTTCCTCATGAGATGCCTGAACCACCTCAATGCTCTCAATGCAGAGAAGCAGTGGCTCTAGTCCCAGTCTCTCCCGAGTGACAGAAGTCCTCAGCCTACAGTACATCCAAGAGAGACACCAGCCACCAGTCGGAGAAAACTCATTTCAGCCGCTTGTATCCGAGACCTTGATCTTTCAGTCATGACCCACAGCTCATGGCCAAGGGTGAGGGACGGGACAAAGATTGATGAGTAAATAGAGAGCTTTGACTTTTGGCTCAGCTGTCTCTTACGCGCAACAGTGCAGTAGAGCGACTGCAATACAATGTAATCCAAGTCAAATACATTTGTAAACTCCTGGAGCTCCACAATGACGGAGCGCAGAGTCATGGACTTGGGTATAAATGAAACTCAGGCCAAGAAAGATCACAGCAAAGGTGCACACGCTGACAAGCCCACTGTCATCCACAAACAACTCAAGTGTTTCCATTGAAATCCCACTGTAAGAGAACTTCATTTGAGGTCCTTTCCATTCTTGCTACTGTTCATTGTCTACTTGCGAAATTTGTTTTGTCCTCCACTTTGCGCTTGCCCCAGGGAGAGGCAGAGAGAGAGATGCACTTGTTGGTTGTAGGATCCGGGGGTCTGACAGAAGAGTGGAGGAGGGCGGAGGGATGTTCCCCCCTGCAACTTATCCACTCAACCGTATCTGTTCTCAACTCCCCCCCACTCGTTTTTCTCTGTCCCTCTAATTTTCCGCCTTTTTTTTTTCCAAATGCAAGTCACCGTGAAAAATGTGCTGGTCCAATATTTGCACAGAAGTGGTGCTGGGACAGACAGATAACCTATCAGTATTTGAGTTTGGCTTCCCATGCTCCAAATAGCCATCCTCCGCCTGTTTAGCTTATTGATTGGCTTGGCAAGAAACTAGGTCCCCTCAGCAGTGACCAAGGTCATACAACACATGGACTCTGTGCCACCCATCCACCCCAACACAAGCGCACCGCCGACACCCCTCGACACCCACCACCGTCGCTTCCTCCTCCTTCAGATCTCACACACGTGCAAGTCTGAACGGACTCCGTGGAACATACTCTCACAAGGACGTGGAGTGTGGGAGCTATAGAAATGAGTCAGAGTAGCACTTAACATGAAAACATTTAAAGGGCTCAGAGCTGTTTAAGTGCTTCTATGAATACTTGGCATGTTTAAAAAAGACAAGTGCTTTTCTTGCTTCAAACATTTCGGCAACAACGTGCGATCTTCTCCTCTGCTTATAAACGTCAATGCCATTGTGCGCTTGTTGTGTATGTGTGCATGTGTGTGTAATGACTCAGGGTTTGAACCAGGGACAGCGTCCTCCAATCTTCTGGGGGAATCAATGAGATTGAATTCTGAAGGTTTTCTCAGGGGCATGAGCTCTGCTTGTCAATAATGCTCTATGTCACAAGTGCGTTTTGTACACACACACAATCACATACACACTTGTAGTGGACTGTCCTGTTTGAGGATAGTGCCCCCTCCCCTTCTTCTGTTCCTCAATAACATCTGCTTTATCAGCCCACAATAAAAGTTGCCCTACTTTGCGGATTCCTGCAGGCGCCCTGCCTCAACCAACATATCAATACAAGTTTTAGTTTTCAATGATTCTTATCTTCTACGGCTGTTATCAATGACACTGTGGTCAAGCCAGATCCTTCTTAATATTCCTGGAGTTACAGATGGACTCCATGTCTGTTGGGTTGCAGTCAGAACTGAAGGTCAACTTGGTGGTGCGCCCGAGCATCTTTGTCTTAAGCACAAGGGCACATAAGTCTAAGTGCTCCAGAACGGTAACTCTAGAACCAGTCAAAATGTAGAATTAAATCAAAATATTTCACACTGGAAAAGAATTCCACAAAAGAAAGGGAAAACTGAGACCACTGCTGCTTATTTCCTCCCTCAATGTGGTTTTTATCTTAACCCAATAACGTTGCCCGTGGCCTAGCATTTCAAATATGCTATTGAGCGCAATGAGCTCAACCGGACAGCAGGTGGCAGTAGCATTAAGGTGCTCCTACCACAGAGATACAAGGTTTCTTGAAGCCATACTGCCGAAAAAAGTTCGCAAAACCCACCAAAATTGAATTATTATTCTGAACATTTCACTGTAATACGATCATTTATTTTGTTATTCCATTCACAAACAAACCAGCCATTGTCTCCATGAAGTCTCCGTACCATTCAACCATTTTGCCTCTGTATTCAGCGTGAAAACACATTGTGTGTACACCCAGCACGTTGCAGCCCGGCATCACGTACGGCAGTTACGGCAGCACAGTATCCCAGCATCTCACTCTCACACAGCCATCTACCACTACAGTAGCACCTATAACCCTCGCGTTGGCCATTTTGAATGGAATTCGACTTAGGTCCAATCGGTTGGTCGGAACTGATCCCGGTCGTAAGTCGGATGTTACCTTTACATAGAAAATATACTGTGTAATGAATTGAAAAATCAGTGGCAGTGACTCTTCCTGCCTCGAACACCCACAAGGCTTTGCTGGGAATTTGCTTATCTTACCGTTTCTAATTGAAACAGACCCCTTTGGAAACCTTCTGGCTACAGACTTAACAGCACTTGCACAAAAAACATAGATGCAGGGGATAAACGCACATAATCACTTGCTATTGCAATTAAATAAGGGGAGTTTGAGGGTTGTTCTCCAGGAGCGATAGTCGCCCATGGGCCACCACTGCTGGTGTGCGAGTCTGATCTGGGTCCTTGCCACACAAGGGGATGCCTCAGTGCCTGCAGGGTTTGACTGGAGGAGACAAAAAGGCCTTAGAGCACATGAGATGGAAGCAGGTGATGCTATCTGATGTGTGTTTTTCTCAGCAGACAATATCTGGTTCGATGATAAGAAGCTTTTATCTTGCCTCGTGGTTTCCCTTCCACACCTTGGTCCAAGATGTGGCGAACACTATCACTACATCATTGTCGCCTCAGCATCACCTGTTTTCCTTCCCCTGCTTTAACTTTTCCTCTCATCACTCCATCCATCAGCACTTTCAGACACAGGGCTCTGACAAGGGCACGTCTAACCCCCGGCGATACATCACCCTTATTGTGCGATGCTGGTTATGATATGGAGGAGGAGACAAGGTGCCGTCCCAAACTCCTTCATAATTTGGGACACAGCCAGTTTTGTTTGTCCCTCTTTTTATCCCATTAGCATGACAGAGGTGGATATTTCAAGTGTGGCTTTTCCTTCTCCAGTGTTTGCCTTTCAGTCCGCCAATGAACTTGGCGAACAAGTTGTGGGAGACAGATGCAGTCCACGTCCTCTGCTTCTATCCCTGTCCTCCTCACCTGCTTCTTCACTTCCCACACCTGGACGCTATTCTTGGCTTTTTGTTTACTGCTTCTGTTTTCCACATCCCAACCTTCCTCCCTCTCCCTATTCTCTCGCTTCCACTGCACCATCTATCACTCACTCCCTCCCTTCTTCTCACCTCTCCCTCTCCTTGCAACCATCTCTCTGCCCTTGCTCCATTTCTCCTCTGGCTAACCTCTCATTAAGCCCCTGTGCCTATTGCCACCATGCCCGGCGTCCACCCACGCGTCTCACACCTCTCTTTCTCACTTTGTGTCTCTTAAATCTGTCCTTTTTTACCCCCACATCGCTATCACATCCCCTACTTCTTACACACCGCACGATCCAAACACAACACTACGATTTAATTTCAGTATTAAAAACTTTTCTTTGAAAGTTTTCAGCAAAGTACGGAATATAGAGTGTCACCCACAAAATTTATGAAGGAAAACAGAGCTTGTTCATGCATGAGTCACACTGGTCTATAAGCCACGGGTGCAGTGGTGCTGTATGCAACGTTGAAGCTTAAAAATTCTTGACGATCACTTCTAAACTAATTCAGTCCAGCATGGAGACTGACTCAGGAAAAAAACTGGGCAATGTTCTGAACTTGAACCATGAACGACTCACATCTTTTATTGACATTAAAGCGCTCAAAATGCGTTTTTTTTTTCCGGCCACATGTCCAAAGTTCCAACACCACAGCTGGTCTCAGCTGCTGTTTCTCGTCTCCGGTCCTCCAGGAGATCAGCTCTGTGGGCGGAGCTGTGGATACGCAAGTGAAAACAGCACATTTTGAGTGGTTGAAGATAAATAAAACGTGTGTGCTTACATTGGTTTGATGTGACCAAGTTTAATATTTTGGCAGCATGACGCACTTTAGCCAGTAAAAATCGACATGGCAGCCGAATTGTAGTATAAACTGCACGGTCTGGAAATTACAGTACTTTTTTACTATTAGACATAATTTTCCTTTTCCCTTCATCCTTATTTACAGTACAAAAGACCTACATTTGTCGATGGTCCTGAGGTGTCCAACACCACTATAGGAACATTTTTGGCTCAGCTCTTGCTTCATCACAGCCGACTGACACAGACACATGACTGTTCAGCCTACTTCTGTGATCAACCATGGTCACAGACTTAGGGGGAAGAGTTCCTCATCTTGGCTGCTTGACATTCGCAAATTTATTTTTTGTGAACTGTGGAATTGAAAATATAATTATAAACTATAATTCAGCATAAAGGAATTTGATCACCTACATACATAAGTGTGGCCCGGGGGGCCACATGCGGCCCTCATGAGGTCAGACTAAAACTACACAACTGATGAACTTTTTGGCTTGTTTCTTTCTTAGCATTACTATTTCAACAGTAACATGTTCAGGAGTAAAAATGAAAAAATATAGTAAGTAAGTAAAAATATACTTAATATTTCATAGATATTTGTGCTATAGTTTTATTATTCATATTCAAATTAAATTGCATATTAAATGGAATATTTTATAGGTTTCATACCATATTTGCACTTCTTAATATCCTTGCTTCGATTGAATTTTTAGTGGTTCATTTCGTCCTTTTTTTTCCGTAACCTGTCTTAGCCCTCGCCGCTTTTCTTTTGGCATGATGGCCCCTGACAACAGTCACAGAAATGTAACTGCCCACCTCTGACCTACATTGATTCTGCTATATTCTCCGCACAATCTTAAGGCAGAACTGACATCGTGACGGTGCGCGACAGTGGACATGAGGAAGAATGCTGGAGAAGAAAATGTCGGCTTAGTTATATCACCCACTGATATTTCACCAACAAATGTTATAGAGTCGAACAATCCTTGGGTCGGAGTGGGCCCTGCTCACGAAACAACCCGTGCTCCCTCCGGAGAGCTTTCCTCTGTACTTGTTTCATAATCAACCTTCATGCAAACGCAATGCCATGCATCAATATCTTTCTCCCCTTTACGCCTCCCTCTCCTTCATCCCACAAACATATGTGTTTAGATCATCCAGCAGCCTTACCTTGACCGCTCTGCTCCTCCACTGATTGCCGCCCATACTTCTTTGCTCAAAAGCACAATGCATCACAAAGACCAAACTGTCCGTGAAGGGCTAAAATAATTGTTTATAATAGACCCTCCACTTGCTCCGACAAGAGCGCCATGATGTGTTTTAGGGTGTAGACAAGAGCGGCCGCTTTGTGCTCAGGTAATTTTCTTTCCAGCCGTAAGTGGTCAAGGTCTGGCGTTTCTAAAAACACGCGGGTGATGTGGTGTGGGGGAATCATATTGTTTCAGGAGATGTGCCAATGGACATCATGTGGAGAGCACTGACACTCGTCTCCCCACTTGAGGAACAATGAAATACACTTCAGAGATGTTGCATGTGAAGTATGTTTATTAGCCGCTCAGACAATGTGAAATAGCGGCAACACAACAGAAGAAAAAGTTGTGTTTCTGAGATCAAACGGCTTCGACATTGGTTTTTATGATGGAGCGTGAAGCAGCGAGCGGAAGTTTCAGACGTAGAAAACCCAAGTGCAGCGGGCAGCCAGTTGGTTGCAGGTGGGAATTGTTAGACAACAGAGATTGTTGGATTTAAAAATCCGTAAACAGCTACTGTACACCAGGAGCTCTGCCAAGACTCAGGTGTCACCAGGGATCTGGCCACGTTCCACCCGCACAGAGAAGATCCAAAGGCCTCAAGGCTCGCTGGAGGTGTTTCATCAGGGGAGAGTTTAGGAGTTTGGAGAGTAATGTGAAGTTGATGATTGTGTGAAGGTGTTGGCAGCAAGTGCAGAATTGAATCACTGTTTTTTTGTTATTTATTTATTTTTTTGTTAAAGTAATGCGTCAATAAAGGTGCTTTTAAAATTCCGATCCGCACAAGCTTGGTCATAACACCACAGCTGTTGAGTGTATTACAACTTGACTGGCAGATATTCGACATAAGACGAAGTGTAGAGTTTTGTAATTCACATAACTATGCTTTTTTTTAATGGGGGGCAGTCGTTCTTTCAGTGGTCAACTCTGCATATTAAGAGAATTGCAAAGGCTACTAATAAATAAAAAGATTTTCACCTTGATTCCGTGTACCTTGGTTACATGGCTATTTGCGATTTAAGTTGTGTCTATTCAGCCACTGAAAACAGGCGTAAAAACATGTGGAACAACTGCCGTTGGTCAGGTCAGGATGTCTTCCAATGACCTCAATTACCGCAACAAACCTGGCAACCTGGTGGGCAACACACAGCACAGCAGGATCTCTGCTTTATCCCAGAGTGGACAAAGGAAAAGAAGGATGAAGGAAGAGGTGGGCAGAGAAAGTGGAGGGGGAATACGAAAGCATGGAAACAAGAGGGAAAAACAAGGAGAAAAGGTAGAGGGGGGGAGCAAAAGAGGACAATCCGAGTCAGGACGGTGTGAGAGCCTACAGGTACAACGCAGTCAAAGAACAACAGCCCAGTGATGACTCAACCTTGCCAAAAAATATAGGTTACCCCGCCGTCTCTGGATGCCCGGAGGAGGCACACAAGTTCTGACCCTATGTCATCATGCAAATGTTCTCACCCTTTTAAAAAATCACTGCGGCGCTAATAGCATCATCTCACTGTGTGATCATTACACTGAAGCGTTGTCGGATATACATCGAACAGCAGTTGTCTCGTGCATAGATGTTTTCTGTTCGTACATGGTTAAGCGACAGAAAAATGTATTTACCGTCAATAAAAATACAAAATGCTCTTCTTCACACTTAAAATGGACTGTCATATATCTGAGTTTTCAATGACACATTACTGTCACGGAATGGCCCAAAATGAGAAAGTGAACCAACGCTGAATCGATGAACTACTACAAGGTGAATCACGAGTCATTGGGTACGGATGGTGGGAGGAAATCAGAGTTCGTAGAACAATAAACAAACTGCGCAAAGGAAGCAAGATTTAATCCACAACTGGTGGTGCAGTTCCAGCATTGTGATTCTTTGTTTTTAATCTAAATGGAAAAGATTAAAAATGTTTTTGCCAGTTTGTATTTTCTATCGTATTGGGTTTTTTTTGTACATTTGAATCTAAGTCAAATACATTTTGTGTTTTCATCATGACGAGAACACATCTCAACGTGACTGGATTAATTTTGGCTAATGAAAAAGATTCTGCTCCAAAGGTTCATTTCTCTCCTTGATGGTGAATAAGTGCATCCATCCGTTCCCTCCATCTCTCTCTCTCTCTCTCTCCTTCCATCCATCTGAGTGTCGCTAAAGCCCATCTTAATCTCCCTCTTCCACAATCACGGAACAAAGAGCAGAGTGCTGGCAGATCCTTGTTTTTCTAACTAATGTCGATTACATATTTGATAAACACGCATTTGCATTAGCATTAGCTGAGGTCAGGATTAGCAGCGCTCATCCTCAAACTGTTCTGTCTCTCTGCTTCGCCTGTTTGTTGATCTTTTTTTTTTTTTTCTGCCCGTGCTCCTGTTGTTTGTGGCCATCTCAAATCCTAAAGGACATGACTCCACACAAGCGTCGGCACAAATATTTGAAATGGTGATTAAAAATCGTTTGGGAAAACAGATTATTGACTGTTTCTCTTTTCCGAACCAATCGGTAAACACAAACAGTCGAAAGAGGTGTCAGAGACGGTGAGTGGTCCAGATCTGTGACTTGTGTGGCGACTTGGAGGCTAAATGCTAAAGGCTAAATGGAACGTTCAAGTGCGTCTAATGGCCGCACACAAAGACAATGATCTCCTTAACAAGGCTTAAAACACTCGTCTGTCTTTCTTTCTTACGTCGACCTCTTCATTAAACCCTTCCATGCCTCAGACAGCCAAGACTCCTCAGACCGCTCAGCTATGAGGGTCTGAAATTCCTCGGCCAGCCGCCTATTTAACAGCTTACTGGTGTATAAATGATGAGCGGACTTTTGGCCAAAACTGGTATTTGAAAGCTTCTTTGTTCCTCTCTCTCACCAATCCTCAACGTTCTATACGGATCTGGATACGGACGGAGACTTCTTCCATGCTCTGCATTCAATTCGTCCGTATTTCCACAAAGCTTACGACCAAACAAAGCAATACCACCGGAAACCATAGGGGGCAGTGGCGGAAATTCTCCATCCTCCAGTCACAATATATTTAACAGCCTCACTGACCACCTCCTGCAACGCTGCCTCCGTTTCCTCCTTTGTGCATGACGTACATGATCAATACTTCATGGAAGTATGTGATCAGTGACGGTACGTTTGAAATAGACCAGTACAATTGTGTTCATAAAGGGGGTAAAAATGGGTCTCATTCCAGAAGATCAGTTGAAGCAGAGATGTTCGGCCGTGGCATCTACTTCCTTAGTAGACCATACTCAATTATTGGCAGGTTGCACTAGCAAAGTGTGATGAAATGTTAAAGGCATCCAGGTGAAGTAACGGTGTAAGCTGTGACTCATATCGTTTTAAATATGAGGCTATAAAGTACCCTTCCACATGGTTAGGGATAGTCCACCAGGTGGCGCTACACATCCCATTTTCAAAATCATTCAGCACTTCATACACGTCCATGTTTGATTTCTGCTCTGAACTTTTGGGTTCTACAAACGCTCTTCAATCGTGCGGCACAGCTGGAGAAGTTCTATTCCCAATGAGTTCACACTGTGAGCAAGTGGTACTGACTTGAGGTAAAGTGGTCTTAAGTGGTCAGAACAGACTTGTGAATTTAGCTCAACTTATATCAACTTAACACGCACCAGGACAAGCAACTCTGCAACTGGCTCAAGCATCTTGTCTGGATGCCTCCTTGACTCGCTTTTAGCTCAGATTTATTATTTTTTTTACATCTTTTTTACAGTATCTTTGGTGAGACTTTTTACATTCAGTATGGTGCTGAGGAGCATCGAATGCCTGTGTTGTTTCGATGTTGATTGCCGTCCATTTTTCTCAACACACCATAAAAGTGAGACTAGTTTGTGAGAGGCGGCAGCTGTGCATTACTGGATAGAATGGAAGCTTCAAGTTAACAAGTCCTATGAAACAATAGCTATTTCGTTGAGTTGAATCAATGAATTTTGATCAGATTCAGCTATGGTACATTGGAAAACGGGGGGAGGCGGAATGCTGTCTTCAGGACATTCTTCCAAAAAGTAGTAGTACTTTTCAGTCATGTAAACGCCCAGACTCCCGACTAGCTACAAGCTTAAGTTTTTGCTGTTAAGGTTCGATGTGTTGTTGCTGTTGGAACATTTTGGCTTCCCCTTGTGGAGCTGGTGGAAGCTTCTCGAGAGAGAGGGAAGTCAGGCCCATCCATTTATTTTTTTTAAATAATAACTTTATGATACAGAAGGATGTAGAAAGTAGGATGTCTGCCACCAGCTGGCTTTAGCCGTCGATCAATGGCAAGCAGGAAATGACCTTAATGGTTGCTCTTTGCAGTACATTGAAGGGCAAACGTAAAACAGACGTTGACCACTGCCATAGCTTTGCATACAGGACAAAGGGGAGGATGTTCTTGACTGTTCATATCTCTATATTGGCACGATAACTAAATATCTTTCAGCCCTAAAAAGTATCCCAATCTATAGTGGTTTGTAGATTGCGTACTACCTATCGCGCAACTTTAAAATCAGATGTGAAAACAGAGGTAAACAAGAGTTAGCTAGCACGTAGCAAAGTAGCTAATTCTCACCTACACTTCTGCTTTACTATCCCGATAAACAACTCCAAAACGAATGAAGTAAGACAACAGTTTCATTCCTGTTTCACTTGAATATATCAACACATGACTGACAAACATTTTCCAACTAAAAGTCGGCGCTAACACGATCATCAGCAGAAGAACATCTGTACAAAGCTTCAGAAGCACTTGTGATGGCACAGCGCGCCACATTAGCATCTGCGCTAAATCTAATTACATTTGAGGAATACAGCATGAGACAAGAATCAATCCAGGAGGCCTCAGGTCACGGCTAACAAGAGTTTATTAGCGTCCTTGCTGTTCGCTCATGGATCACAAATGCTGGCGGTTTTTTTTCTAAACCTTTAATTGGAAGACAATGAGGAAGGAGGACCACGAAGGAAAGTGCAGCAAAAACAAACCTCTCATAGTTTCATTAAAACGTTTCGGCTTCCTTCCTCCCCGACCAGGCGATTACAACACGACAGACCTATTAACCTTATCCAAGCAGGCAGAAGGACCCAGAAGATTCTGCCTCTAATGGAGGAGGATAGTGGAATGCAGCGCAAGGACTTTTGGTTGATTAAACAACGGCCGTATTGTGGTCACTTGACTCATTAGTATCTGTTTTCAGAAGCCGCTTCATTCTTGCCGTCACACATGTGACCCACTGCTTATGGAGGGCTGGAACCGTACGGAATGAATGACGCTAAAACATGACATTAATATGATCGTGTTTTTTAAAGTCGCTCCAGTCTGGCCGGTGAACGTCTCGGGATCCCCCAGGAAGAGCTGGAGGAAGTTTGTGTGGATCGGGAAGTTTGGGCTTCCTTGCTCCGAATGCTGCCTCCGCGACCCGACCCTGGATAAGCGGCAGAAGAAGGTGAGGCGAAGGTGAAGGTGCTTTTTAAAGACTAGTAAACCAGGTGTTAATAAACATCATCAGTTCCTTAAACAACGAAAGATGAAGATGCTGATGTTTTTAGGATCTATTCCCGGAACTGACTCTTTGTTTGGTCTTTAACAGATGTTTCTTTTAAGACAGGTGCAGCGCTAGTTATTTCAGACGCACAGAACTTCAGCAGGACTAGAGAGAGAATCGTTCAATTAGCTTTTTTTATTCTATTTTATTAAAGCCAAGTGATTGGTCGAGCTAAAATCCAGGCTCTCCTGCTGGGTCTCCGTTCTCATGGGGTCGAGGGTTTGAAAAGAACGTGATTGGTTGGCGGTCCCTCCAAGAGTCGTCCAATTGCTGGTCCGCACGGACCCCTCTGACCCCTTCAGCCTCCTCATCCTCCTAACTCCACGGCTCCATTTAGCAAACAGAAGCTGCTAAAGGACTGCTAAGTTGTACTTCAGCGGTCCTCCAGTCCAATCACTCATTTACCTGAAGTGATTTTATCACTCTGCACAGAGAATCGTGGAGAGTCTGACAGAGAGTGCTGGGCGTTTGAACCGCCTGTGAACAATTAAAGATATAAAGTGTTTTTCAGACTCTGTGTTCTCCACAGTCCGGTTTTCACAGCGGTCACGTGCTACGAAGTAAATAAATATAACACAGTTTGGAACTAGACATCTGTCTCTAAGTAATGAAAGCTGGATATCCTCTCCAGATGGATTTTTCTCTGTCAAGTAGCTCTAAAAGGTTTGGGGAATTTTGGAGTGGGCACTGGTTTTTCGCGTGTTGGGTCCAGCACTCACCCATGGCAGGACTGAGGAGAGATTTAAGAGGAGGAATTATCAGGAACAGAAGGGGCAGAATAAAGGTGATTTGTGTGTATCTTTGTGTGGCAGTGTGCGACAGCGACAGAGAGAGAGAGAGAGAGAAACCGCGCTTCAGTTGTCTCCTCGGCCAGTGCGCAAACACAAACCCAGAGAGGGGCCAAAAGCATCGGCCTTATTTGAGAAGGCTGCCTGCACCAGCTTTGCTCAGATCTCCCCTAATCCATCCCACTTGAACCTTAGTCCACCACAATCTGCATGCCAACAGATTAACACAATACGCAAAGATAATTCAGACAGCCCAGGACTGACAGTGATCTCACAAATCTCTGAACGGCCAAGGGAAGATACCTCCCCAAAACCCAGATTAAGTCCACAGATCTGAAGCCTTAGACCCTCTTAGGGCACATATTAGCATTTACTGGGAGACGCTTTATTTATACATTTATCTGATTTCAAAAATAGATAATGCTGCTGCTCAGCTTGAGTGTCAGAAAATCTGCCTTGGGTAGGAGAGAGCGGACCAGATTGAGGAATCAAAACCAAGAGTGGGAGGGAGGTGGAGGGAGAAAGCGGGTTCGGGCTCTGTAATCCATATTATGTCGTGCTCAAAGCGGTGGAATTATTTAAGAAGCCTTTTGTTGAAATTCTTTTGCAGATGTCATTTGGGATGGGATGAGGGATTGTTCCATTCTCCGGCAGATTATGTGATTTCAATTAAGAGGCTAAAGATTGAAGAATTATGATTTACATTTTCAAAAGATGGGAGATGTTGAGGAGACGGGGAGCACAGAAGTGTCTGACTCTGAGAGACAAGCAGAAGTTTGTCATGCAAGTGGAGCTTCTTTCTGTGCTTCAAATCATTCGTTTATTGGTCAGCATCTATGTAGGAAAATCTACTTTTTTATTTTGCTAAATGCTCGTAAAATGCCACGATCTTCAGCTTCATCTTATAAACCGCTTGTGCTATGTTTCAACACATTTCAAATGTATCGCTAGCTTCCCCACCTACTTTCTCACCAGGGAACAAGTGGCACCGATTTGGAAAAATGAGGTGGAAAAAGTGAAGTTGTAAGGAAGAAACGGTCATTTTAAAGCCCCAAATTCAATTGTGATCTAGTGAGCCAGTGCGATTAAACAAAAAATAAAAATAATAAAAATGAAAATAAAAACAAAAATAAGTGAAGTAAGTGAAGTTGTAATGGATGAAATGATCATTTTAAGGGCCCAACCTAATTCATGTGATCTAGTCAGCCTGGGGTATAAAAAATAAAAATAAAAATAAAAATAAAAATAAAAATAAAAATAAAAATAAAAATAAAAATAAAAATAAAAATAAAAATAAAAATATTATGTTCACCCCAAAAACAAAAGGGTGGTATTTGCTGCTGCTTCACCGCTCAATATTTTTGCATTGCTCCCATGTAAACATGACCTTTCCACAGCATTGTTATATCACTGCACTCGACCAAACAAGTTCGAGACACACAACAAAGTTCACGGTGTTTAAGACTGAACAACAAAGTGTCGATGGACCTTGTATCTACAAAAGGAAACGCGGCCACATTAAACACGCCCATTACGACGACACTTCCCATTGCCGTCTCCCTCGACAGAAAACTATTGGTCTTGTTTGGGAATGAGCGAGAAGCAAAGTTGCCAAACTCCGTCTTTATTGTTTTTCTTCTCTCCCAAGTGCAAGGCTGGGATAGTTTAGAGAGCCTGCAGTGTTCCCGCAGCGACAGACTGCGGCCCCTTTCTGCCGTGCTCAAGGGCCCTTGAGGCGGCCATTATCTGGACGCCCGCCTCGCCGAGGCATATGGGTAATTACTGAGCTAATAGAGTGATGGAGGGAGAGGAAGAGGCAGGAGCCTAGGCCAATTAGATGATGCATTAGTGCTCTGTCTTTTGTAAGCACCTAATGTGTAGGGAACGGACGGGCTAGATAGAGAAAACGTGTCATTTCTGAAGGGTCAGGATCCTTGAGCAAATGCAAACAGTCTCCCTCTCTGAGCGCCCTCAAAACACAGCCGCTGCTCCTGCATTTGCACATGTATGCAAACGCATGCGGACGCCACATTTTCCAAAATGACACATCTCAGCTCACACACACACACACACACACACACACACGTTTCCCGCTTTGTTTTGCTCCGCTCCGTAAGTGTCTGAGGAGTGTGAAGTCATAATTATTGCAAACTCTGGCTCCATGGCAGATGCACACGCGCACATACACACAGAGCGAATGCAGATGCGTCCAAATAAACCAGGAGTCCCTGCCCAGTCTATTGAGGTCTGCTATGAGAATCCACTCCATCAATTACGCTAAAGAGGCGTCCTAATGATGGTCACAGCTGTAATCATGCTCAGCTGAAGCATTTTACACCCCGACTCTTTGTTTTCACCTATTATCATCCGTCCCACAAAGCACAGAGATTCTATCTCAAGCATCGCCGCTGTGTTTTGGGCTAAAGACGCCCTTTTTTTGGCACTGAACTGCAAATCAGCGCTTGGACAGCTGTTGTCATTCAGCTGAAGGAAGGAGAAGCAAGGCGTCGCCGTCAACTCACTAGTACAGTGTTATTACAGTGTTGTTAGCGCAGGCTACGTGTCATAAACACCACACGGCGGCCAGAAATTTAGCGACTGCTTTATGGAATATCAAAAAGATATTTAGGAATTTATTAGGTGGCTTTTTATAGTTTGAGAAAAGGCTTGTTTTATTTGTTCGCTCACCTTAAGCATGTTACATTACACGGTTATCAAAAGGTTGCCGGTCGTTACCTTAATTATTCCACTCGCCAATTAGTGGAAAAGGTTTGTCATTATGGGGTTCAACACAGGTTGGACTTAATTTCTCAGTGTTTGTCTATTAGCACTCTATGATGACTTCGCAGCGCAGCCTCACAGCAGTAACCAGTGGAAGTGTTAAGGCAAATATGAGCAGCTATATATAAGGGAAGCTAGTGGCTGCTTTCAACTGCCTTCAGCTATCGGAGAAGATACTTGCCCAACAATTCTGACAGTTGAACTACAGAAGGATGAAAGGGATGTGTCCTCCAGACAGACAGGTGAAGGAGCTCAGGTATCCGGGAGCAACGCCTTCTGGGAGCTTATATACAAATAGGAGGAGGCCATGGGGCAGATCCAGGAGTAGCTGACCTGAGAGCACCCGGTATTCTATTTGACATGGCACTAGATAAACCGCAACTTGTTAATAGCATAATGAAGGACAAGAAATACCACTTTAACAGAACATCTTTTACAATGAAAGACTGGAATTTACTCCTCAACTTTTGAGCGTTTTCTGCAACTTAAACCGGTAATACGCAAATACCCCTCTCTCCCAACCTTATAGGACATGTTTATATTTCAGTTCCATTTGATTCTGAACAAGAACCTGATGAAACTTTTAATACATCTGTGACAGAATAAGTCCCATCATGGATTTGAACTTCAAGCTCGAATGTTTTCTAAAATATCTCTGAGCTACATCAGCTTTTTTTCAAAGCTCTCTGTGAATTGTGTGAAAAGTGCAGACATAATTGGTCTCAAGCATCAATACTGCTCAGCAACAAGACTGCAGCCCTACACTTCTCTTCACTGCTCTTTGTGTTAGTGATACAACTGAGTAACAGGCTCTGGGACGGCGGAGACGAAAACAAAACGCATGCAAATGTGTGACCTGCCTCCTCAAGTCTCACCTCCTGCCATAGAGAACCATAGTCGTCAAGTACAGCCAACCTGGTCCTTAATCTTTCAATGGGAGGCCCATCTCTTTCAACATTCAGACACATGGCCGTCCTGCCATCCTTCAGACAGAGAGCCCACTCCTCCTGCCCCACACAAGCAGCACGGCCCCTGACCCGGGAAAGACCAGTCCCCATCTTCTGAGTGCTGGAGAGCCCTTCAGACGTCTACTGAGAAAGAGCAGAGGGCTGGGAACAAGACGGAGATGAGACAATGGCATAGTCATGAGAGCGAGAAACGTAAAAGACGAAATAGAAAACCAGAAAGAGATGCATATTGCACTGGGCCCCTGGAGGTTACGGTGACGGCTCATGATGTATATTAATGTGTGAAGCTGTGCAATTCTCTGTCATGCTAATCTCCCAGTTTCTCTGCTGTGGCTTGGTGTCCGCTGGCCTCCTCCCGATGTAGCTCTCATCTCCTCATGCGCTCTGAAGCAGGCGATCAGAGAGTTACAGCAGCCGAACAGCACTGTTATCAGCAAGCTGAGCATTCCAACATGAATGATTTACATGTGAAACCTTTTCCACATATTCTCTGAATAAAAGGCAAACTTCAGTTGAAATGCACTCCACAAAAAAGTAGACAAACTTGAGCACTCAGATCAATGTGTTCCACTGTACATTGATAGTTGAAGACCAGTATGAATTCACTAACAATTTCAAAGTACTACTGAAGATCAAGCCAGAGCAGAAGGAGCTTACAGTAGCGGCAACACATCTTCACTGACGTCTGTGCATCAACATGCGACGCGCAAGGCTGAGTTTGGCGTCAAGGTGGGATGCAAGCTTGTCGATAGTCGACGGCTGATGCATGGAATACAACTATAAAAATGCCAATTTGTCAAAAATCACACATGTACATCACATTAAGGTCAAGGGATGAGTGATGTTACACTCTAAATGGGTACAATTTTTAGGTTGTTCAGGACCAGGATTTCAAAAGAAATTGTGGTTCTTGTTTGCTACAATTCATTCACGATTTAAAATGTCACAAAAGCCATTTAAGAAAATAAACTCTACTTTGCGCAACGTCCTGACGTCAAGGTGCAGCCAGTACGCATGCGGACACGGAAAATACCCAAACAAAGATGGCAGAATAGCCGCTACAGCAAGAGTTTGCCGTCATTACACGAGACACAAGTATTGCAAAACGAAGATCAAGCGCTTGAGCAAGTGAGTCGGCTTGAGGCGTCAGCTGGAGACCACAGGCAAGGAGCTGTCAGCTGAGCTTCACTGACACACGGAGCCCTAGGTTTTTCACTGAGACAGCTGAGCCACAGCTTCACCAAGAGAATAAATGTGAAAAAGACACTTGCATGTCTGTAATTGTCAGTCTTGTAAAGTAGATGGGAGTAAAACATGATCAGAAATCAGAAAAAAAAAAAGATTTAAATGGAATCGTGAGATAGTAAAACCTTGCGCTCTAAATATAAAGATAACTACAGAGCCTTGGAAGTGACTTGCAGGTGTTTTTTTTTTTTTTGGGAAGTTACGTGCATTTTTTTTAGCCCGAGATAACAGTTATCTTGAGATGAAAATAAAATAAAACTGTTATCAAGTGATAATTAGTATCTTGAGATCATTTTTATCTCAAGATACGGTCAGCGCATGTGTAACCGCCACTCTGGCAAAGCATTTTATATACATCCCCCTGGAACCACGATGTCTCCCTTGGCTTCATAACTGTTAGTCAACGTTGTCACTGTCACTGTCTGCAAGTCAGTGCGCTTTTAACACTCTGATCAAGTGCCTTCTACTCAAAATAATACTATATGTGGCTAAGCTATACATTTGGAATTGGCATGTATGACTTTATTTTTTTTTCTCCCGAGATAACAGTTACCTCGAGATAATTTGTATCACGAGATAATTTTTAACTCGTGCCAAGGGAGACCTAGTCGTTCCACAAAGATGTTTACAAAATGCTTTGCCAGAGAGACAGTTACGCATGCGCTGACATTTACGATTGCATCTTCAGATAAAAATGATCTCAAGATAACATTTATCTTGAGATCATTAGCATTGTCACAAGACAAAAATGATCTCGCGATAACTGTTATTTCAAGGGGGGGGGGAATAAAGTCATGCATGCATGACATGCTTGTCACTTCCAGGTCACTGGCTAACTAACTAACTGGCTAAAGCCACGGTCACAAAATTCTATTTAAAGTATCACATCAACCTAATGTGTTGACTTAAATTCAGCAACGTTTGTGGGTGAAGAAAAACCCCCCAAAAAACGCCAGCATCCGATGAGAACAATACATTTCATGGATCACCTGCAGCAATCAAAGGACGTCCGATTCAAAGGTGTGAACATGTGCTCGCTTCCCTCTAATGACTTTATCAGTGGGAAATCTTGGACAGGATAAGAAATAGCAAGAGTGAGTGGTGCCAACATATCCTGGAGGTGGCGTATCTCTCAAGTCTCAGCGGGCGCGTACGCAGGAGTGGCGGGGGAATCTGGTCCTTGGTGTTTATCCACAGTAATCAGGAGTCTGTGAAGCAGGAGCGGAGGCTTGGCAGTGCGAGGCCCCCGCCACATTAGAGAGGACAGAACACAAATGTGCCAAGCCTGGCACCGCTACACTTTCCACTCAGCTTCCTTTCTGGTTTGGTCAAAACTTTCACAGATCCAGAGAAAGGGGTGGAAGCCCAGGCTGTGTCAGCTTTGTCGTGTCGTGTTTTTCCTTCGCGGCGGTGAACTTTCGCCGGAAAACCAAAGGGGATCCACAAAAGAAGCTGTTTTGGGTCGACAAAGAGGAGAATGGATGGTATGTGAACGACAAGCCGCCATCTGCTCTGGAGGATGACCAAAATCTTGACACACTTCAGCAATCCCACAATCCCCTGCTCCAGGAACGTTCCAGGCACCCCATTCATACGCGCCCCTCCGCTCCCACAGACTGTGTGATTTCCCCCTTTTTCTCTCCTCCTCAATTAAGTCATTAATTCCTTTCTTCGCCCCCCTCTTAATGACCACGGAGGCACAAACAAGCCCCGCTAGCTTCCTATTGAGGCCCTGTGATTGGGCATAATTGCTGCGAGGGCCTGAGTGTGGGCAAGCGGGGACAAGAGAGGGGGGATTAATTGTTGTTTGGCAGCGGCGAAAGGAAGAGTGCAGAAGAAGAAGATGTACATTAACTGAAACCCTTCCACTCTTGACCTGCGTCACATCAGCGTCAGCGAGCATCAGAGAAGGAAGCACTATCAGGGAGTTTACAGATGAGAAATGTTGCGTTCCATAAAGAGTCTTCATTCTGCCATTAACTTCAGGTCTTGGGACAACGATGTTATATAAGGCCTATAAAGGCAACAAATGTTTTCAGTCAGACCTTTTGTTATCGTTGTTATCTACCGTATTTTCTCGACAATAAGGCGCACTGTACTGAAAGGCACTGTCCCAGTTACAGGTTCTATTTATGTATTGAATGTGGCGCGCCGGATTTTAGGGCGCGGGCATGGTAAAACATATCGTAAAAATATTTTAATCGCATTTCAGCGTTTTAATGTAATTTCATTTAATGTAACAGTTTGCCCTCCAGAGAACAGGGAACCTTTGTCAGTGCAGGAGTTCCTGGTCCACTGATCACACTGATGCACAAGACACGTGGCAGCTAGAATGATAACAACAACAACAAACATGGAGGAATCCCTGAACCAAAGCAAACAACAGCATCTGTTTGCTTTGGTTCAGGGATGTTTTTCACTACACAGTGACCAGGGTTTCCACTACTCTGAATGGACCTGAAATTCTTATAAAACTGAAATTCTCATACAAATATTTTCAAGACATTAAAAGAGCTTTAGTTTAAATAAGGTGATATAAAAACTTAAATACAGCCACCATCTTGATTTATTGTGTCAAACCGATGCAAAATAAACAATATTTTGTTGTTTAAATGCATGTATGGGTCCATCATTTGATTCAGTAACATACCAAATTCATTCAAATTGAAAAATGTGGCTTCTTGTGGCAAATATTCTTATACGATTAAAGTGTGATTAATTGAGATTAATTAATCACAAATTCTCTCATTAATTAGATAAAATAAGTTGAACCCAACAAGGTCGAAACAGACGCACTCACTCCGCATTGCTCAGAGAAGTAGGCTTTCAAAAGGGGCGGTGTATCCTTGACATAACCGTGGGCATCCGATACATGTCCGGGCACCAACATGTGTGACGCCACCCCGCAGCTACAGGCATATTTCTCTCAAGTCATGTCTACAAAGTCTATCATCCGAGCAGAGTGTGATGTTACACCACAGAATCAGATGTCTTGTGTAGGCTGATTGTGCATTATGTGACCATCTGCAAAAAAAAATGGTTTAGCGGCAGGGGCCGTGGAGCATTTGAGGGATGTAGTGGGAATTAGACAGTCTTTAATAACACATTTTGGGGATAAATGCATTTTTGAAATACTCACAGATTGCTCCATTTATAGATGAGGAGGAGCAGAAATGAGAAACAGAGGGGAGCAGATAGAGTAAATCTCCAGATTAGAGATTAGCCATAGTGGCAGATTTAAAGGGGTGTCTGGTGCAGCGCCAGGCTGCTCAGGCATCTATCGGGCTTCTGCTGGCCGGGCCCTGCAGTGGCCACTCTAAGTAGATCACTCCATTCTTAGTGTGGACGCCGCGTTATCACTCTTATCTCCGATGGCTTTTCCTTCCTTTACGCTCTCGCCATGGCACAGAAAGGATTTCGAACATGACGGTTCAATAAAAGGCCATCGCGTTTGGTTTACAGAATGGTGTCCTGCAACTGGGGCCATTTGTGGCTTTACACGAGTCCTCCTTAAAATTAAACTCCAAAGCCTCCTGACTAATGTCCAGATCAGAAGAGCTGTTAAGCATCATGGCCTTCACATGGGTGAGCTACTTTCCGGAGGGGGATGTGGAGGATAGCAAAGGCAGGGTTGGCGTATTTACTCCTTTTGGTGAGCGAGGGTGTTTGCGTGACGCCGTGCGCCATGTTGCCCCTCTGCCTCCTGATTATCTTTGGCATTTTTAGACCCTTTAAGCGTTCCTTTCTTAAGCAGTTAATTCCTGTTTTTACATGGGTGTAAGTAATCTGCTGTAATCGGCACATTCACCCAAACACGCCCCCATATGTACACGCCGGGAAGCTGAGGGTCAGATAACCGTTACACACACTTGTGGTGCAAATCCCATTGAGCGTAAGCTCTGTGGCTCCGAAGGTAAGAGAGGTTAAATATCTCCAGTAGGAACGTCACCGTCTCGGGCATTTAACCCCTTTATGGCTTTTTAATCGGGTTTGGAAAATGTTTAAGCAGACATTCCGGGCATCTGTTTACTTCCTAAATCTCGTGAGCATACAAGCTCATTGACAACAGCTGGATGTGGCTGCGAACGCGTTGGTCCAGAGACTTTCCATTGATAGAATGAAATGAGTCTGTGGGTCATTTGCGCAGAATATATAGAGATAAATCTGGTGGTGCCAGAAAAGACAACCGCTATTGCTACTATACTGGCTCATGCTAGCGGTGCCTTTCACCATGTAACTCAACCCTGGACATTTTGGCTTTTTGTGTGACGGTGCAAAACCTGCTTGGAGATTCCAACATTTAGTTTCACACTGCAGTTGTACCGATATACCCAACCACACATGCATGTCTTCCTTTCAAAATGACATCCAGATAGTACCATGCATGATCAGGGATGACTGAACTTTCAGTCCCAAAATGATGATGCTCAACGGTTTCTTTCACAGGTAGCGTAGCACAGTGGGGACAATCGTGTTCCCCCAAAATTCAGTATGAAACACAATGAAAGGGAAAAGGAGTTTGTGACAAGATAGGCAAACTTTGGGCCACCAATTTCTTCTGATGATCTACACCATCTTTTGGTAACTGCCTTCACCGTTGGAACCGAAAGTCCTGCTGAGAGAACCCTTTCCAGTGATTACGCATGGTACATATTCAGAGCTCTGACATGGTTCCAGAGTACTTAAGAGTTGCATGCAAGACCACATTCTTCTGTGTGTGTAGTCATCTATAAATACTGCATTTACAATGCTAAGACTTCCAGCATTTCAGTGTGCTTCTACTTCAACCTTCTCAGGAGATATCTGAGCGGTGCTTGGAGCGAAACAGCAGGTCAAATGACTTAAAAGGGGAAGAAGCAAAAAACAACTGACTCAACTAACAAACTAGTACAAAGGACAAAACACATCAGAAATAGGAACTAGCTACCTGATACAGCCGTCCAATGTAAGGACATATGCGTGTGTTTTGCTTTCAATACCTTATAAAAGCATAACAAAAGTTTTGCATTGATAAAACAAGGGCAAGATCATTTGGTATCTACTTCTGTAAGCCGCTTACTACCCCGTTGTGCCCTGATATGGGGACTAAATCTTGGAGAGGCGTGTCTTTGGACCCAGGAAGCGGTACCCGCTGATTGGAGAATAGAGCTCTTGGACAGCGAATGTGTTTTATGGGTGTCACACACACCAAAAGACGACAGGACACAATGAGAAATCACAGCTCTTTCACTTCCCGTCCATCTGCCCGCCGTGAAGCGTGCGCAGTGTGTGCCACTTGGCTTAATTCTGTACCATCAGCCACCACAAAAGCCCCCCGATCCAATCACAGGGATCAGACGTGGGCCAAGACCATGAGACAGAGAGCCAAGGAGCGACCAGAATCAACAACCCATTCTTCCAAGATCACAGGAACACTCACAGAGATGAGAGGTAGCTTTGTGATCAGATGTTCCGCCGGCTCTTTCCCCTTTGGAACTTTCACTTTTGAACGACAAGAAGGTCACGCGAAACCAGGAAAAAGTTGTATTCAACTTTTAAAGTCGCTTCAAACTATCAGGGTAGAAAGACAAGAGTGAAGCAGGGAAATGCCTCCGTCATACCAAACGTTCTCAGTGTGTCTCTCTGACTGTTAATTGAGGGAGAGCAGGTCATCAGTTGCAGTGCATTAGAATAATGGAAATAGATGGCAGAGACCTACGGATGGCAACACAAGCCATCTTCTCTATTTGCATGGATCTGTGCTCCAGGACAATTATGTCATTATCAAAGACCTGAGTATGTGTTTGTGCATATGTGTGTGTGTGTGTGTGTGTGTGTGTGTGTGTGTGTGTGTGTGTGTGTGTGTGTGTGTGTTCTATGCAATACAAACTCCAACCATTAACTTGCTTGTCATTTCAAGTAATGTTTACACCATTTAAGTGGGTTTTTCTCCTGTGATTTAACGTAGCGGCAGGTCATAGAATGTGGGAAATCCAGTCCAGTCAACATCAGTCGCATCAGTGAACTACAGTATCAGGCATCTTAAATACAAACGTACAGACAGGAAATCTGTAATCTACAACACTATGTGCCATTCGCACTGAAAATTTTTGACCAAATTCATTCATCCATTTTCTTCATCGACTTAATCCCCAAA
This sequence comes from Synchiropus splendidus, assembly GCF_027744825.2. NCBI lineage: Eukaryota > Metazoa > Chordata > Actinopteri > Syngnathiformes > Callionymidae > Synchiropus > Synchiropus splendidus. The sequence continues at coordinate 7,086,763 of NC_071345.1, read as the reverse complement.
GGTGTTGCAGGGTCTGGAATGCATCCCAGCTGCTTAGGTTGAGAGGGGCACCCTGAACAGGTCCTCAGTCTACCGTCAGCTTATTTATCACCCTCCATATGTTTTTCCATACGACTGTGAATGGAAAGTGAGTGTTGGGGGAACCATGGAAACACCGTAATTGTAGAGAGAAATTTGCCATTTAGGGGTCCAACTAAAACACCAAAAAGGTGTCACACCTCAATATTCGTGTGCCTTACAAAAGATACACCGCCACCAACCGTGTAACGCTTGCGTTGCTTTGAACGACAGCCTTTTTACGTCATACATTTCAATCATATACGGTCTTTGTTTAACTTCAACACCAGACTCTCAGGTCGACATCTTCTCAGAACGAACTGAAATAACATCCATTCGGGGAACTTTTTTACTGTAGACAATAAGCTTTTATGTCAGGGGAATTCCCAACTTGCTATGGTCTCTTCCAGCCATGACCTCATGACCTTGCCAGTCTGTTTTGAGGTCTAAACATAGACTTTCCTCTAGCGTTTAGTCGGGGGGTAAAGAAAAACCGGAAAGAAGTTGAATAGTAATCAATGGCTGCATCTTTGCGGTGGCTAAAATGAGCGAGGTTTGTCGGAGGTGGCAGGACCTCATCAGGACTCCCAGACTTAGGAAAACATTTGTCAACGGCGTAGAGGATTGGCCTTTGACCCCAACAAGGGTCCTTTGCATCCTCCGTACAAGGCAGACACTTCCTGGTCGGGAAAGATGAGCTAACTATGAACCACCAGCTCCCTAATGGTGGGTGAGTGCGAGGCTCTGACAGCTTGTTCCTACTTCGACCTCAGCCATTGAAATCCCTGCTACAAAGACACGTTATCATCCCAAGCTGTGTGTTTTCATGGTCGATTCACATTGTCGTCTAAATTTGAAAAAATTAGTATGGCCATAACAAATCCGAGTAGTTATGAGCATGGACAACAAGAGGCCATTAAATCCATCAGCGGAGTCTTCAGGCTGCAGTTCGGTCGTGTCAGAGATGTTGGACAACATGCATTTATCTCACTAGCAGCAAGCATTGTGGAGAAAAGGTGCGAGGTCTTTTTTTTTTCTGTGAAACCTCTTAGTGTCCCATAATCAGGAGTGATAATGTGTCTCATTCTATGCTAATGTGTGTGTTTTACAGCAATCAGGCGGCAGGTGATGATAGCGCGCACCAAGAGATGTTCGGCTGCGTGCTGCTGCGGCGGGTGTGTGCGAAGTGTGGACGCAAGGCACCATTAGTGACTTCCCAGGTCCTCTTCAGGAATACAATGGGCGGCGAAATTGCTTTAATGGAAAAAGGCTAATGTGAGACACGCGCACACACGCACGCTAGTGAACACATCGCCTTAGCAAATCACTCAAGCTGGTGAGAGGTAGAAAAAGGGAGGATATTATCACTTATACTTGGAAAAAAATAGAGATGGAGAAGAGAGAATAGCAGGCGAGGAGTGAGTTAGCGCTGCTCTTCTTCCACTTACTTCATTTGCTTCCTCCCACTAGTCAGTAGTTTTCAAAAACAGACTCTCAAATTTAGACATAGCACTGTCTGCCTTAAACCCGTGTAAGTAAGTTAAAGCGAAAAGTAGGAGCAAAAAGCAAACTTTTCTTGGAACAGTGACGCAAAACCGTTGGCTGAAGTCCTGCTTTTCTTAGTGGACTGATACACTCCATTTAGACAAGATATAACCAAGGATTATGGTATGCACAACCTTACTTAAAAATCACGGAAAACTTCTGTACAATCTTGATCATTGGCTGTGAGTTTGTTCCTCACAGACTGCCAGCAACTTGGATACACCTCTCCTTAACTACTAATAAGGATTAATTACTTGTGTCATAAAACATTACATATTGTAATAATGAATAGAAAGACTGCAGGGGTATTGATATATCGGCTGAAATATCGGCCATTTTTTATTTTCTTTTTAAACCACATTCTGTCTGGTTTCTGTGGGAGATCTACTGCCTTTCCAACAATCAGCTGAACCGGTGTGCATTAGCATAACATACACAAACCAGTCACGTTCCCTTTTCTTTTGAAAGACAGGTCCACACACACACACACGAACACTGGAGAAGACAAGGCACGTCCCTCTCTTGCTTCGGTCTCATCTGTGCCCTGCTCAAGGCTGGCAAGGCCTGCAGCATCTGTTTGACTGCAGGCCATGCCATAAGCTGCCAGGGCTCCAAGGATCCTCCACACTCCCTCAAGAACACTGCTCTTCGCCCCACTAACCCCGGCTCTCACCCCTTTTGGCCCTGGCTCTCTGAAGCGACTCCCTTGCTTCACTGAGTGTCCAGACATGACCTCCTTCGCTTGTTTCTGACAAGACTCATCACCATTCCGAAGCCTTTTAAAATGATAGAGTAATTCTAACACATTCCCAGGCAATAATTTATCAGGGTATCAAAGTAATTGAAAATGAATTCTACTACTATCTGCTCATTAGATGGTGGAAAGTATGATAACTTGTGCTAAACCATCACCAACAAATCATTTCTTGATTCTTCTAATTCTCCCAAGAGGTCGAGGAAACACAAACATCTTAGCTGAATGAACCATGTCCAAATGGTTTCTCTGTTGACTCAAGAGTTAAAGGGTTTTTCTGGCCCCCTTTACTTCACCTGCTGCCCCCACGATCCAGACGGCTTATTTCAATTTCAGCTTTTTCTTTCCACTTTCTTAAGCCTGTCTTCTATATTCAGCCAATTTAAACTGGGTGTCTTTGTTTGTTTACTTTCCTTTGTCAAAACTTTCTTTTGCTCATTTTAAAATCTCTTGAAGTTAATTTATTAATGAAACACATTGTTCCCTCTTACCTGTCATTCCTCACTTTGGTTCTTCAACTCCCCCCTCTGTCCTGCTACTTCAAAGTTCCCACCTGGATCCTTCTTTCTTCCCGTTCCCTAATCTCATCCGCCGACTTCCCTGACACCCACCTCCTTTTTTTGTTGTTCACCCCCGCTCCCACTCCCCTTTATCTGCCCTGTCAGGATGTATAAAATGTCATCTACTTCCCTAATCTGCTGCCACTTCTCCCTCTGAACCTCCCCTTTTGCTGTCTGTCTCCCCTGAGGATGAGCTGGATGTCGTCTGGCTGTGACAGTAACTTTGTGTCAGTGTGCGTGTGTGTGGTAACAGAACACATCCCCGTGCCAAGAAGACTTGCGCCTGGAAGGAACAGACAGATTAGCTGCTCGACTCTTGCTCCCAGCGCAGCGTTCAAGCTGCATTCCCAGGAACATCGACTTAACAAGCGTCGCATTCCCCCGCAGGTCGCCCCGGGCAACCCCACAACCCCAAAGATGAGGAGACAAGAAAGTGATCTGATCTCTATTCCTCCATCTGCAGCTCCGTTTTTCATCCTTCCTCTCATTGAGATTGTCAATTGACTCGGCCCCCTAGTGTCTTTGAGTGGTGCATTAAGCGGAGTCCTGCTGAGGCCTCTTCAGAGCAAAGGATTTCCAGGCAAGACGAGATTATTTGTGCATCACAATCGCCACATATTTGTCGTTCAAAGTGCTACAGGGAATAATAAACACAGGAATTATGAATTAGCAGAAACACACTCACACAGAGAGGCTTCTTCTTCAACCAAGGCATGTTTGTATTCAGGCAACCCCATAGAGACACAAAGCAGAGGCAGACTTCAGATTTCAGGGTTCTTGTTGAAACACTCTGTCAACTGAAGGCCCCCCATTTGGCTCTGTAAGGAGAGTATGACAAGTTTAAGTCAATCCGATTCAAGTAGCTGTGATGGGAGGTCAGGAGTGACACTGCTCTTCTGGACATCTGCAGTTGACTGTCCGGAGCAATAGCAGCAGAAGTTGTTTCCATACTTACTTTTCAGAGTAACTCTGAAAGAGTTTAAGAAGAGGATCACAGGTGAGATCATTGGTCTTATAGCTGTTTTTAGCCATTGCGAGAACCCGTTTGGATGATGATGTTCCAAGTGCTAGCATTAATGAAATGTGTAGCATTATCGATCATACTTGGTGGAAATAAGGGGATCACAGCGGGAAGCGTGTCGCTCTTCAGATGAGGTTTTGAATACTGTATCTTTCCTTAAATTAACTTTGTTATATCTCCTTCAGTTCGCGCCAAATTCTGCCTTGACATCCATGTGATTTCACACAGCTATTGTCAAGAGTATACAAAGCAACTGGACAAAATCATCTTTGTGTGACTTCAATATGCTTATGAAGATTTGTTCACACTGAATATGATGAGAATCATTCAACGTCTAAATTCATTTTACTGTTATATCCTGAAAAAGTTGAGTGAAAGTTATGAGGAAATCCGAGGCGACGATCGAGGACGGGCAGTCAGCGGCTAACAAGCGGTGTGTGGAGCCACAGAAGGTGTGTGCAGTCGAGCGTGCCGAAGTGGTTGAGACAGCTCCGGCCCACTGAGATGGCCGTGGAGCTAATGCTATGTTAGTGAGCAGCTAACGGCATGCCTCTGCCCAGGCGTGCCGCCCTTCCACACGGATCACAGAGGCCCACAGAGCAACAAAAGGAGACACCTCAGGTCTCGGGGGGAGGTATTACTAGTGACACGTCTTTTGGGCACCAGTTGGGACTTCTTTACCATCTGAGCCTATCATGACTCACATGCGAATGTGCGGCTTATATAAAGAGACCCCTAAATCCAATGTGAAGGGGAAGGTGAGGTAGAACATCGCTCAGAGCGGGAAAAATAGCCAGCACTTCCAGTCGAGGTAGAGAGAGGAGCCTTCACGCAGCAAGGCACCTTGGGTAATTGAACTTGAAGTGAGTGGAGACACCTCCCAGGGTTAGCAGGCATTTATGGTGCACTTACTCGCTGTCTCCCTGCAGACTTTACTGATCTGAGAGAACACAGTCACGTTGGATCTGGTTTATCTGCGCGAACATGGGACGTGCAACAAATATAGATTTTTTTTAAGAAGAACGCTTACGTGGTAATGGATCGATGTGGTGTCTTGAAATGTAGAAGAAGCCTGCTGACATACCAAGGAGGTGGGAAACAATAGCAGGTAAATTGTTATTAAGCAGTCAATATGAACATTAACAAGGCTTGGGGTATTTCAAGTTCACAGGCTGAAGGCCAAGGGTTCGAATCCCACGGGAGACGTTTGTTCATTGTGTCTGGGATAAGACCCACCTCAAACCTGAGTACCGTACATGCATGAAACCCCACTTGGTGCACCATCGAATGACAGTTATTACCTGTAAACTGAACTTTTATTGGAGTAAATGCTCACCTGTAAAGTTGCCTGATACAACAGAATGTGTGTGGTGCACTGGTGTGTCGAGGGCATGATAGTAAAGAGGCATTGTGTCTCTTCATAATGACATCATGACTCTGACAGAAGCTGGAGAAGATGCCCCAGGTCTCCGAGCGGAACTCTTCAGCTTGGCGCAGGAGTGTGTGCGAGAGTGTGTGTCCGTCCCTGGGCTACAGGAGTCCTCCTGGGCTTTGTGAGCTAAAGTCAACCATCAAAGACAAAAAACAAAACTTGACCACCAGCAAAATGTAGCAGAGGGCAGGCCATTTGGCTGCTGCCAGTGTGTAAAAGAGAGAAGGAAGAGGTGGGAAAGAGAGCTGCGCAGAGAAAACAGAGAGGTCCAGGAATCAAGGGTCAATTCGGCCTGCAGGCCCGGGTGATGCTTTCAGGGCTCCGGATGAGAAGCTGGCGTTGCATCATGGGAGTTCTTGGCATGTCCTCTTTATCTTGCCTCTGACCACCCGGATCCTTCCCCATGGCAAAGACACACACATGTACCGCACATGCACCTTCCTTCATTGTGTTCAAGCGGACAAACACCCAGAAGTGGCCACTTAATGAGCAAAACAAGCTCAAGAACAAGTGCAACAAGACTGGACTTCATTCCCATCACTGAACACTTTGGAGGTCCTTCATGATCTAACCGCTGCAATCTGAGAAACAAGAGATTCAAGCGACTTAAATACATTTTCTCTTTCATCTACACAGCAAGAGAATGTTTCCTTTCAAGACAGAAAATATTTTTCTTCATTGGAGGTATGGAGAATGTTTTATTTTAACATTAAAACATAAAATATTTTTTCCTCTTCACAGTATAGTAACATGTGTATAGATCACAAATGCACCATAATTAAAAATCTAAAAAATATAAAAGAAATAAAGAAAATATAGGGATATTAATAACATAAATAGATAAATAAATCAGATTAAATAAATATGTCTATTTAAATCCTAAAAATATTAATTATTAATAAATAAATAAATACAAATGATCTATATGAAATGATATGAAAGGAAGTAATTAAGTTAATATGGACAATTTATATTTCGAACGAAGCACAGGGAAAATACTTAATTTGAAATAGGTAAGGATACAGATACTCATATTTTCAAACCTGGTGCTACGCCTCTTACTTCCGTGGCAGTCTACTGACCGGTACTGTGCACCGCACACCATGGAAACCAGAATACTACCAGACAGGTGGTCATAATGTAATGGCTAATGTAGTTGAGCATGGAAGTGTAATCTTACTTTTTAACAATAGCTGATGTAACAGATCCGAGGAGCCAGGTCCCTGCAGGAAGCCGTCGTCTCTGTACACTGAGAACTAGACTCCTGGGGCGACCGGGAACGCGCTGAGGGCGAAACTGGCGTCTGTGCTGAGCAAGATTGACAGGTTTCCTCTCAGAGCTGCGGCGAACCCTCTCGCCCTGAGTGTGTGTGTAATGAGAGACAGGTCTTATTACCAGCACTAATCAGCCCAGACTCTTGACCCCGTGGCAACGCCAGCGACACCAGGGAACTGCTGCTGACAACTCCTCTGACCTGAGTCTGTGTGGGAGAGGCTGGATCATCATGTCAGGAGAAAAAAGCAAGACAAAATGTCTTTTAAATTCAAATCTAAATGACACAGAAGAATGCTTCAGTGTCAAAGCTCTCATCAAAATCTGATGACCAGGTAGTCATTAAGTTCCATTTTAACTTATTATAAAACGCATTTATTTGTAAAAAGTGTTAAAAGAACTTGAAAAAAAATGCATCCTAAAGTTTTTCTGTAGTATTTTCTGATCAGATGTTTCTTAAATTCAGTGGAACACCTGCAATTCTGTATCAAAAAAAAAAAGAAATTGTGCTTTCTGGTCATTTTTATTGATCCAAGATTCCAAGAATATTTGTGATTTTATTTCTGAAAAATGAGTTATTAGAACTCACAATGAATACACATATTTTAGCAGTATTTAAGAATGTAAGGAGCATAAAAAACACACCATTACAATGTTAAAAAGTTTTTTTTTAAATGATATACAGGGGATGGACAAAAGAATGGAAACACCTTAAAGCTAAAAAAGCTTTAAGGTGATTCTATTATTTTGTCCAACCCCTGTATAATCTTCACCAGTAATACGATACAATTTGAACAGATTGAAGCTTAAATAATAAATAGAACTGAAAACCAATGCCTATTATCAAAATCAAACTAATACAAACTAAAAAAACAAAACAAAATTGGTCATGTTACTATACAGACAATATATTAACTTAGTTTACCGTTGAGAAGTGCAGTATCTTTACCTTTGTTTTCCTATTTACATTCAAGCTGAAATATAATTTTTAATGGGAATTGTGCGTTTATTATACAATACTAATATTGTTGGATTTGCTTGTGCTACTAATAAAGACGTTATTGACAGATGGAGGAATGCTGAGTAAAGAGAGTGTGCGTGAGTGTGCGTGAGAAAGAGAAGTTACACGTGGAGTACAAAGATGGGAGTGAAGCACACTGGAGGCCTGAGCAGACATTGTAACTCATTCCGGACCCAAGGTCAGACGGAGGAGGTTGGAAAGTACCATCTTCTCCAGAGCTGGTCCTGATAAGAGCGACCTGGGTCCGGAGGAGGGGAGCGTGCCTTGTGATGGTTGCCATGGTTACGATGGAGCCAGCGACCAGCACTGGCGTCAACGGCTGAGGACCAATCAGACGAGGACGGTGCACACATAGAGAACTTTTATGTGTAAAGGGGTCAAGACCTCAGTTTTTTGTCGCTCTACCGGACTACTGCTAAGGTCAGGTGTACCGTAGCTGCTGACCCAGAATTCTGCTTATGTATTAGACTCCTCTGTCAGAGAATACATTTCTTGGATATAACTTGTTGGATTCTTGGTCGTCATTCAGAAATACACTGGAGGTTTATTTCCAACATTATTCAACGTAAAAGCAACTGACATGCTCTTCATTATTGTCCACCTGATGTCACTCTGAAGCACGCATCAGTGCCGTGTGTGAGCAGGAAGACAAGTTGGAGACTTCAGCACCTGCTGGGCAGTAAAGCGGTCTCGCTGTTCAAACCCAGTGTGACACTCAGCAGGAGAACAGCAGCTTTCTAGGAGAAAATACATCAGCCCTGATGCTCACACACATAAATACAAACACACCTAACAGCATGACACAAGAAAAGCACCAGCACTTCCTAACAAGCACAAACACCCACCAAAATTTCACTCATCATTTCAAGTAGCCAATACACACAGCAGAACACAAACTTTCCAAAGATGTACGCAAATATCTCCACCATTTTCAACAAAGATTAGCTCATTTAAATGCTGAAACTTTGACAAAAAGCAACACACTTTCATTAACAAACAACAAAACTATAAGATAAGAGAAAAAAAACAGACAGCAATGTAAACACAGTAAACTATAAGCACACGTGGATCACACACACACACAAAAAATACTCCATGAATAAACACATTACTGAGTTCAAACATAAAACCCTTTGAAACAAACAAGGACACACGACTAACACACTAAAACACAACCAAGAACACATACACAACAAACATACCTAAAGGAACACAATAATGTAAGGAGACTTACACACATCTTTAAGCTATATATATATATATATATATATATATATATATATATATATATATATATAAATAAATAAATAAAATGAATATATAGTGACAGACAAACTGATAATACACACTCGACAACCCAACAGACACACAACACAAAGAAAGAAAAGGAAGTACTTTAGAGTTGTTCATGTATTTATTGTCGTAGTGCAGCACCAGACGCACACGTGTTGTGTTAGTACGAGAGTGTCGAACCATAACGAAGTGAGATTTCAGCTTGTGTCAACCAACAGTCCATTTGCACAATTTTCTAAGAAATCCTGATCAAGTTGCTTCAAAAGACGAATCAGACTTATGTTCAAGTAAAAAACAAAGGTCCCAAAATATCCAATATCATTCAAAAACATCCATCAAAAACGACTTGTACAGGCTGATGTTTAAATATCATCGATCACATGCAGAATCAGTGCAGACCATTGACAACAGACAAGGCCAGAATCACAACAACTATTGTAAACACACGTGCCCCGCTGCCCGACTCTCACTTTGCATAGAGACTGTATGAGATAATGCAGTGCAGTGAGACATCAACAGTGCTCATATTGCACATGAATCTGTAGTGGAGTGGACTTACAAGGACTTAACTGTTGGCTGTCGGTCCTTCAAGCGTCAGGGGTTGAAGGTCTGGAGGGAGTGAGTTAGCTTGATCACACTTGGGACAATATCTATGGCGGCGTGTATGACAAGTCCTCCCTGCTTATGTAAAAACCACGGCTGCAAAAAACAAATGAGCCGACTTACACATTGTTCAACACGGCTGGGTTTGGCAAACAAAATTTGATGCTTGTGCTCCAACGTCTACTTGGGCCAGTCCACGGTGGCAAAAAAGGGATGAGATTTGATGTCGTCTGAACCTGCCACTCCGGCCCCAAGTCTCTCCACTGGGTTGTACTGGAGCAACTGGAAAGGAGACAAGAAAGTTTGGGGGTTTCGAAAGGCTAACAGTAGATGAGATATACCAGGGTTTGAGGGTGGAACACCACAATGAGCCACGACAGCTTCAGAAAAAAATCTCTTTTTAAAGATGAATGCCCACGTGATCAAACGTATTTAAATAAAGTGGGAACATCAAAATGAACTGATAATGTATAACGTATCATGGAGGTGGAGATGAACACTGCAGTTTTCTAAGTGTTTTTCACAGAAATATCCAGAAAGAAGCATCATAATGACTGAAGCCTGTTGATCACAGAACTCATGCCGCACATTCCAGCCAGATATATGAAGAGAACACAGCTGCAGGTTGGAGAGAGATGTACTTCTTGTGATTAAAATGAAAATTGAAATGTCAACTGTTGTTACAGCATACCGTTCCATTTTTATTTTTATTTTTTTAAAGAGCTTGACATTTATTGCAGAGGACTGTGGTCATGTAATGATGTTTACTCCTTGGTCAGTGTGAAATAACAATGAAGAACATGTGAAATTCTACACTTCAGCACAAACAAGTGGAACCTGAGTCGCAGGTCCAGTGAAACCGCGACTCCATAGTCCGGAAAACACGGCAGAGTTGACTCCCACCTGCTCGAGCAGAGACCTGGCCTCCTCTGACACGAACTCTGGGATGTTGAGAGTTGTGTGGCGACTGATTCCGGCTGGATGGCACCGCAGCAGAGTCTGTGAAGCGAAAAAGATAACAGTCAGTGGGAGCACAGAACAAACCGAGAAGACCCCTGCGGTGCTCATCCAACGCGCAGAACACCTGAAACAACACAAACAGTTTTCCCACATGTTTCTCTTTCTTAGAACTTCTTTGTGTGTCATCCAGTGAATAATAGGGAAAGTTTTTTTGTTTTTTTGTTATTTAAACAGAGCCGGTCAGTCGTAAGTGCTGACATCCTTCATTGGATCAATTTATTAGGCACAGCAATCACCACGCAGCAGCTCTGATCCTTAGAGTTCAAATAATTGACAGTAATGACTTTAATGGCTACGTGTTGCAGCTTTTCAAGTGTCAGCACAAACAGAAAATGAAAGTTGTGAGTTGTAGGTTTGTGCTGCTGGACCCAGCGTGTGTGTGTTTTCCCATCAGTTAGATCAGTTGTCTCTCTGCTGATTGGTGCTGCAGGAGTTCTGGCCAGGTTCCTAGCTGCAGTCAAGACTGCTCCAGGCAAGATCTTATCCTGCAAGGATCAGGAGACACGCGTGTGTGTATCGCTGCCAGGACCGTACCCCGACATAATCATCAAAGGAGACATCTGTGTGACTGAGTCCCCCCCACCATCAGGTAAGTGGGTGGGTGTGTGTGTGTGTGCGTGTGTGTTGTTGCACACAATGACACTAAACACCCCGACTCGGGCATGCTGATGGGCCCTGCTGATAGGAAAATACAGCCACTGGCAATCGGTTAGAATTTATTTAAATCTAATAAACAATTGAAGGGCCACTCTGCACCTGCAGTGTGTGTTTAAGTGTTTATTCCTCAAGATAGGGGGAACAAATATATGGAGCATAAAATGAATCTGAATATGGCATGTTCGCAATTTTTTGAGAACCCTATTCAGAAGTTTTATATGTCGGCAAGTTTCTTCGCAACACAATTTGCACCGTGTCTCCAAAAAGACTTTGATACGTAACTAGACAAAGTACGGCCTGGGGGCCACATGTGGCCCTGCGACTGCAACAAGCTGGCCTAGTGTCAATGAATAACTAAGAAATTAAACTTGGTAGTGACTTCTGATTGAGCTGCTTGCGACAGAACTTCTTTAAGCAAATCTGATTATAAATAATTAAATACGGTAATTATTTTCCCAATAACATGTTGAGTTGTTGACATTTGTTAGCCAATACTTACATACTCATTTATTATCAATATCCCTCAGGAATGACGGTTGAAGAGGCAGGGATTAGAAGTAGCAGCAAAGATGAAAGGGTGATTTCAGGTGAGTCTTAAAAATGAATCCTACGAAGTTTAGTGTTCGTATACTGTAAAGTCCAACATACTTAAAGTATGTTTTAGAATACTTGCTGGTGGAGTTGATGTTACTCATTTACATTCATTTTTTTTAACCAAGCAAAAGTTGAAAAGCAAATATTAAGTGATGAGAGTTTTAAGAAGATTCTATATTCAGCTAAAAAAATAACAGCATAAGTGAGGACACAATGTCAGCGACGCTCCCTTTCCGCCTGAAGCTTTCTTGAAAAATGGTCCCGATTGCTGGATTAGTGGAGTTTCATCACCCCGAGAGCTGCCCCGGTCTTCACCTTCACTGCTGATCTAAGGCTCAGGAGCGTCCAGGAGCCAGCAGTGTCTCCCTGGGAGAGCTGACCTTCTGGCCCAGCAGATGGAGCTCAAGCTGGGGGAGAAAGTCACACAGACACCCCTGGCACTAGCCGAGAACCAGAGGAGGAGACGGCAGCCAAGACGCGGCGAAACAACAAACCGCCTACTCGCACACATGCCGACCTGCATGCAGAATCACGCACAAGCTGGCAGGCCCACAAAGAGCGCGAGGGTGTACACCTTCAAACACAACACCTTCGCAACAAAGACAACACTTGACTCACCATGCCTGTCAGAAGCTCAAACAGAATTGCGCCCAAGCTCCACCAATCGCACGCAGTCGTCTCCTCGCTGATGCCTCCCACCTCTGAGATCGAAGCAAAAAGTGAAAGACGGATGATTACATGATTCATTACCAGGCCAGTCAGGAGTAAAAAGCAAAAAAAAAAACACAGGTATATTTTAAAACATCTGAGAAAGCAGCATTTAAATCCACTCCTGAATGCGGCATAATAATATTTAATTGAACTGACAATGAGGGAAAGAGAACAAAAACAGTCACACGTGTTTCTCATGAAGGGGTAATTTGCATAATAAAAAAGCAGTTAAATTGTGGAAACCGTCTGCGCTGCAACTTCACGCCATCTGCATGACCCGACCTCGCGCGCGCTGACGACGCAACAATGTGTACACACCAAGATGCACACGCGTGAACACACAGAGCCACGTAAAGATACATCATCAGGCTGGACTTCAAATGTTCTCCTACTGCTTGATCAATGAAATGTATTAGTATTTCAAAGCCCACTAAAACATTAAACAGGACTTTTAGTTTAACTTCTACATTTGCTTTTCATTCACAAACGATGCCAGAATATGTTTAAACCACAAACCCAAGTCATCCTCTGGAATATCCAGAATTCTGGAATGGTGTGTTACAATTATAAAAATCTGAAATGACAGGAATAGTGTTAGCTCGCTCCACTGGGTACCAGATGGTCTCTTGTGTTGCTCCACGTTCCTCCTCTTTATTATCTCAGGGGAGGGAGAGTGGTCACCTAAGGGGGCCAGGACCAAAGGGTCACGGCTGTACGTGCCCAGAGACCAGGCTCCTCAGCTGGGAGACCATCAGAGACAAAGACCCCTCCTGTCCTAAAGGCTGCTGGAACCTCCAAAGGCCTGCGTGGCTCTCTTGCAGCCAAGGTTAGTGAGGGCTATGATACCACACACACGCACACACAAGTGCGCGCACACACTCACAGCCAACTGAGCAACCGGTCTTCAGGGCTCCCCAGAACCAGTGTTTTGACAACCAAGGAGAGAAGATCGTCATTGAACGGACTAGTGATACCTGCGCAGTTGTGAGCTGGAGGGGAGAGAGTGGACACACACACTCACAGACTCGCGTCTCAGAGCAAGGTCGATGTCATCACAATGGATTAATGTCTAAGGAGCTGCAGGGAGAGTACAGTGGAGCTGCTACACTTAACGCTCTGTCAGAGCCGGGCAGAGGCAACGAGGACGGGAGTTAACTGCATCCAGAGGCCACAAGTTCATCCAGACCTCATGATTGTGGTTCTTGTTTGAAAAAACAATCTCAAATTAACCTGACGTTTCCAGTTCCTCAACAGAGAAGAAAAAAAACCTGCTGGATGAACACTGAAATGTTAAACACAGTAAGGCGGTGACGTGTCAGTTTAACAATACGTTCACCTTACTGCTTCTTCTTCCCTTTCCTCTAAACAATCAAGTTCCCTGCTGCTTTGCATCTCACTCACACTCCTTCTCTCCAAAGACACATCAGGAACTTTCTCTCTTCTCCTCTCAGACCAACTTCCTGAAACGACAACTGACAATAACTGTGGAAAGAAGTTACGATCAAGCAGGTAGGAAGTGTCAAGGATCTGTTGACACGAATGTTTGCCAGCAGTGCCGGAGTCTCAGTCTGAGAGCAGGAAATTGGAGAAGTATCGATGTATAAATGAATAGATGAAGCTTGGCATTTTGAGCCCTTTGAAAAGTACCAATTATTTAGGTAAAAAAAAGACATTATTAAGTGTGTACAAATGAGAGTAAATAGCATTAAAACATGATCCAAAAATCCAAAGGAGCTGCATGACATTTTGCTCACCGACTGTCAAGTAAGTAATGACATATAACCTTCTGCACATACAATCTTCACGGCTAGATTATTTACAGATGCCTTTAAATTTGAACTGAGAGAAATTAATCACGCAGCAGATTTTTCTCCTAATTTGGATTGAAAACATTTGCCATCTGATGTTTATCAGAACTGATGAGATGACGACAAAGTAAATAAGCCCGGCGCAGAATAAACAGATTAAAATCCGGCCAGTGTCATTTGTTCCCACTCCACTCCCGAGTTATTTTTTGGGCGTGAAAGTGAGAGCTTTTAAAAACATGTTTCCCCTCCTTTTTACGCACACATGCGCACCCACGAGTACTCACACACACAAACACACACGGCCCCAGCATGGGCCCCATGCTAGTTTTTTGGCAAACAGTCATAAATCTGTCATCAGGAATTAAGCCATCACTAGAGATGACCCTGTCTGGATGAACGACAATGCCTAACAAGGGCAGGGGAACACACATGCATGAGCGCGCACGCACACACACACACACACACTGCACAACATGTGTAGGTACACAAAATGTTTCACATCACCAATGTGTATTCATAGTTTCTCTGGGACACTAGTCAAATGTGGAATCTAGGAATTAGTTGTTGATACAGATAGTGTGAGACTGCTCACAAATGTGCTTCCTTAACATTAAAAATAAAACATCCTACTACTGAGAATCCTCTTCCTTTTTGTTCACATCGCATGTTATTAAAAATACCTTGTATTCTACAGTCATATTTATGTTCCTCATTGACAATGAAATGTAAGCTTATTTAAGTCCAAGTCCGAACACACACAGCGATTTTTTTTTCAATTAAAAATATGATTGTATAAATATATAGGAGTGTTAGCTGTGCAAATACACACAATAATATGTTTATAAACACTTACCAATTATTGGTGTGTCAATTGTTTTGCACAGTTATGGTCAATAAAATTAATACATATAAATTAAATACCTTGTGTATGACCTATATATATATCATTCTTTATAAGTATATTAAGTTTATTTCTATTATTTTTCTAACCAGCATTGAAGTAATTTAATTGATTACAAATAAATCTAGAATTTGATCATTAAAAAGAGGATTTTGCTAAAAATCCACAAACTACAATCTTTCGCGTGCTGCTGCGTGTCAGCAGATAGTTCCAGGTTTAACAGCATCTCTTAGAACACATCACTACAAATCACACTCTTGCGCAGCAGCACACTCTGCAGGACGGCAATGGAACCGCAATAATTAAAACTAAAAATGCTAAGTGAAATTTCGTCCTAATAGGCCATTGTCCTTGAAGCCACTCTCCTTAATTTCATTCTAGTCATTGTTGACGGGACAGAATGCAGACACCGGGGACAACAGCGATCCTCTCTTGGTCACATTAGGACATCATTTTGTGATATTTTCTAAACTTTTTTTGGACAAACAAACTTCTGTAGTGTGGCGCACGGGTCTGAAAACATGGATATCTATTAGGTTAGTTTCTATTGGTCTTCATAGTCTCTGAGCTCGGATGTGGCAAATAACTTGCGCCATCCACGGTAACATTTTAGTTTGAATAACAGTTATGACTTCTTACTCACCTGGAGCACAGTACATATTTAAACTGGCATCTTTGTCACAGGTATCTTCCACATCGGTCCAGCTGCAGAAGTACGTGAGCTGTATGTGGCCTGAGGAGAGACAACCAGTTCAGGTTAGAGATAAAGCGCTTGTCTTTGTCTTCTTCGTCTGTCCTCAAACATCACTCTCCACTAAACTCCGCAAAGCGTTTGCTCACCCTTGGAGCACTTCCTTCTTCCTTCCTCTTCCCTCCCTGCATCCCCGTGCCAGCATTTTCAAGCACGCGGCCTCTGCGATTACTCCTGTTTAGCAGCTCCCCGTTAACGCCATCATTAGAACTAATGGTGTCATTAGGTAGCCACAGCCATTAGCTCGTGCTAGCCAGACTGATGCACCACACTACTCTGTTGATGGGCCCTCTAGAACAATAATTACCATCAGGGAGACTAAAACAGCCACTCAGCTAATTAGACGCTTGTTGATCACGAGGTGGAAAGATGATTGGAGGACGACAAAAGAAGAAGTTGAGAGAATCGTTGTGCTCTTGGAAAGAACCAGGTCTATCAAAGAAGAGCTATATAAATCAGATATCTGGCTCCATCTTGAAAGACTCCCATTAGCTGAGTTGTTTCAGGTTAGTCCCCAATTGAACACTGATCTTATTCCAATCTCAAGCAACGAAACATGGAAAAACATTGATTAAAAGCCAATGTCTGACCTTGATGGTCGATCAGGATGTTGTTGGGGTTGAGGTCTCGACAGGTGACGCCATCTTGGTGCAAAGAATCCAAAGCTGTCACCATCTCTGCGGCCCAGCAGCGCACAAATGCCTCTGGGATGCGAGCTTGGGACGCCGCCAGCGACAGCTCGTCCAGTTCGGCGAACAGCCGGGACACTTTATCAATCTCGCCACCTGCATGACTAATAATTCCTGATGAGTCACTGGCGACACCTGACACGTTTCGCAGTGGAAGACCTGTTTCTGGCCCGATGGCTCCCTCACTAGTCTCACTGGTGGATGGAATGCCTGTAATCCTTGTTGGGTCTCCGACTGTGTCATGCAATGAAACAACTGTCAACTTTTGTTCGAAAAACTCATCCTGCTCAGCTGCAAGGAAAGAGGAAGACCCTGCAGGGGTGACGTCTTCCTCAGATTGGGTGTGAAGCTGCAAAACATCAGGCTGGATGGACTTTTGAGGGGAATCTGTGGCCTCCACAGTTCCAGACAGTGCACATGCTTCTTCATGTAACGAGTCCACGGTGCTGCTGACCACAGGAAGATTCACCAGGAGGTCTGGCGGCTGACCCTCTTCCTCATCCACTGCCTCTTGGAAGGAAATTACAGGCACTGATTCATTAGAAACTTTGTCGCTGCAGTCAAACCCCCAAATCTCCAAGCAGTGTCCTTTAGCCTCCTGAGCCAGCTCTGGAAGATCCTCAGTGACGTCTGAGCCGAGGTCAGACGTGGAAAAAAGAGAGACCTGTTTGTGAGATTTCTCTCCCCAATCAAAACACGACACCTCACTCGCACTGTCCTTGCTGTCGATTCGGAAGAACTCCATCGGCGTGTGTTTGGACTGATCCAGAGACAGAGGCACAGCAGGAGAAGGCAGCGAGCTAAACACCTCACTGTTATCCTGTCCTTCAACACCAAACTGGTCGTGACTCTGCCCGCTCTTGTCGGACGATTCCGTGAAGAAGCCAAGTTCCTGTGAGCTGATGGGTGAGGAGAGGCTGTCGTTGCTGAGCAGGGAGCGGCTGCGTGAAGACGTGGTAGTTGTTGTAATTATTGGGACCTCCAGCGACAACATTTCCTGTTCGCTCTTCTCGTCGTCCTCGTCGTTATTTAGCGGGTCTACTTTCTCCTGCTCGTATTCGTTGCAAAGAGTTAAATAACTGTTGGTGCACTCTTCCTCAGACGTGGCTCCTGAGTCTGACTGGGCACCTATTTGCTTGATGAGCCTGGAAAGAAACCCAGGTTTCTCAGGCGTCAGATCACTCCTTTCTGTCTTCAGCTCTGAGACAAAATCAGAGGCGGCACCAAGTCCTGACACAACATCTGCGGGATCCTCATCTCGATGCGGAAGTGCAGATTGGGGTGAGTGAATGGCCGCTGTGTGGCTTTTCTGGATGAAGGGAATGTCAAAACTCTCATCAGGACTGGAGTTCCGCAGGTACTTGCCAATGTGAGACCACAGCTTCCCACCTGCAGATCATCAGGAAGAGAAGGGGAACTCTTGAATGGCTGCTGCACAATTGAAACAGAACTAGTGACAGAAAAGAAGCCTCCAAAATAGTAACAAAAATGAGAATTTCTTGAGAGAACATCTTAAACCATATAGAAATCCCACCGAGTTCAAAATGAGATTAGGATATCTTTCCAGAAAAGTTTTAGGAGCTTTCAGCCAGTCCCTTGCCTCTCTTCTAGGTGCCCACATGCAAACATTGTGAGGGACTGTACGGCAACATCTGCTGTGTGTGATGAGAATAGATGTGGAGTTCAGGGTGATGATAATGATAGCAGGTCAGCTGGGTGGTTTACAAAGTAAAAACCTACACACATTGCTGTGTTCAATAACACAGAGGTCACTGCTTCTTTCTGCCTGCCTAGCTATTCTCTTTCAAACCATGGATTTTTGCGTTATTCTCACCTGTGACAGCCACATTGTTAAATCTGAGTTAGTTTCTATTAAATAGTGTCGAACAAGACAAGAATATTGTTGATGCTCCAGCGATATCAACAGAGGTCACTGCGAAGTACATCACATATTATTAGGTGTCTGTTTCCTACGTACACACCAGCCTACACAGCCAAAATACCTAAAGTGAGAGGGATGTAAGGAGACCCAGGTGTTGGCACAGCTAATGAAGCGTGGCACCACCTGCTATTCAGAATAATAGGCAGTGATACGCACATATCTGTATCAAACATCTGCCAGGAACAAGGACAGAGTGGAGGAGTTGGGACTGAAGAGTGAGAGCGACTTACCTTCAGCGTACTGCAGCAAAAGAAAAACTGTGTCCTCAGAGACAATGAACTTTCTTAGCTGGACCATGTGGGGTACTGAGTGAGGCATGATGGTCTTCTTTATTCTCCCACAGTCGCTGCTCTTCCTCAAACCCTGGTTAAAAGATTTCAGCCTCAGTTGACTGGTCAGAAGCACCCCGTTCCATTATTTTATTAACTGTCTTGGTTAGTTAAGTCTCAAGGAACACTGTCAAGGATCTGGATCTATGGAGTTGAGAAATTTAAATTCTAAGAAAGAAAGGAAAGAAGGCTCGATGATAGATAAACTGACAGAAGAAAGAACAATGATTTTAGGTAGACAGATAGATTAGATACTCTGCACACTTGGTTTGTGTAGTGAACAGCAAAAACCTGAAAGGTAAGAGAGTGTAACAAAGGAGAAACCTCTCATTAACAAGTGACCAGCTATGCCCCGTGGCAACCCAAAGTCAGAGGATCCATCAAGTGTGTGACTTTTGCAGCTACACAAATCTATCAGTGCTACATGTAAAGTTCACATTGGCAGCAAGGAGCCCTGGACATGCTTGTATGCGTGTGTACGCGTGTGTACGCGTGTGTAGTCAGTGCTGCGTGTCGGCATCTGGCACACGTCTCACACCTGAGAGCAGAGGAGCTGACAGCGACAGGCCCATTAGAATCAATTACAGCGGTCACACACAGGGGCTTCTGGCACACTTCACACTGACACAGGCAGGGGGGCAATGATCTAGGACTCTTCGACACACACAACTTACTTTCAGGATGAATGTCTCCTGCGTATTCTTGTCCATGACCAGAAGAACCTGTGATGAAAGAGAGCTGTTAACTGCCAGGTATGACCAGTCAAGAATGATGTAGTGGTCAGTTGCTTCAGGGCAGTGTTCTCCAAAGACTGGGTCAAGACTCACACAAGGTTCACGGAAAGACAAATGCCTGAAATTATCCTGGACGTTTGGCAATAAGCCAGCAGGCCCTGCTGCGTTAAACAAAGTCTGAACTGCAAGAAATAATTGAAGAGAACCTCTGAAGTATTCTGATGAAAAATACTGCACTGCTTTGTACTTCTACTGTGCAATGTCTCTGTGTCTATACTTCTGTAACCTCAAACTCTCTAGAAGTAATACATCACAATTGTTTAGGTTATTCATCATTAATACTGGGTTAGCGTAGCGTTGACCCACTTTTAAATAACTGAGGCTGATCTTGAGCTTCATTAGATCCCTTTTAAGACACTTGATATGAACTGAGCCTGAGCATTACACATGGCTTTAAAATGAAATTAATTTCCTGGCTGCATAATGCAGTGCTTTAAGTGACCATAATGATATTGCACCTGAATATGATGTTTATTTATCCGGAAACACCACATCCTCCTGTCTTTCTTTCTCCAGATGACTGAAAAATGATCTTTGTGACCTTTGGGTGATGAACACCTTCCAGGTGATGCACGCCATTTAAACAAGTGACATAGCTGATTTACAGAATTTCTGGTTTTTAGGATCAGATATGCAAATATTGTGGGGTGCCTTTGCACATGTGGTGGTGAGTCCGGGTACTTAAGATGACAGCAAACTACAGGTGGGACTTAATTGAAAAATAGATGGATCTTTTATTATTAATAATCAGGATAAATAACATTTAATATTTGACTTTTTCTCCCTACTTCTATGTAGGTGTCCTGTATTTTCTGAGTGGAACGACTTTCTTTCTAAAAGTTGATTTAAATCCCAGTGTAAAGCCATGAGAAGAACTTTCACACACTTTGACAAAGGGCGAACAAGTGATTGGACAGATATCACTGGTTTGACAGTCATTTAAATTTATGATCACAATTCAGACCCTTTTTGAAACAGGAAAAAAAAATCCATTACAGAGCAGATGTTTTAGTGAGGGAGAAAAATGTCAAAGAGAGCAAAGCCTTCCCTCTATTTCTATCTTCCTTCCATCTGTAGCCATTACACAATGAAAGAGTTATTCCAGTCACTCCCTGCTTGGTCACCTAAACAATCTACATTTCCTGCCTCCTTCAGCCCTCGTTTACTCTCTGACATCTCCATTGCTCTCCTGCTCCTTCAGCGTCTCGAGGGAGAGCTTTAGCATATGTGTGTGGCCTGGTGTGTGTCTATGTGATGTGTGCGTTTGTTTCGTGCATGTGTTCTCTCCATGTGACCCTGGCTGGGACCAAACAGGTGCAGGCTAAATGGATATGAATGAAGCTGTGAGTAAACAGAGTGGCAATGCTAGCCAGGGCGCTAATATAATTAAGACACAAACATCAGGGAGAGAGGGGGGAAGTAGGGGGGCGGCAGAGGGCAGCGGGGTGAGGAGATCTCTCCATCTGTCTCCTCTGTCCCTGTTAAAAGTGGGAGGAGAGGAGGAAAGATGGCCTTTTTCTGAGCTGTCACATCATTGCAGTGTCTTTGGTGTCTGAGATATTGTCAAATTTAGAAACAGATTTGTCCACACATGTCAAGATTTTCCTTGGGGTCTTAGGTGTGTGTGTGTGTGTACGTGTGTGTGTGTAAGATAAGCATCATTGATTCGGTGTTGTGTGCTGCTTTCTGAGCTGCTTGCCAAGTCATTTCATGGCTGAGTGGTGAAGTGGCTTCGCTGGCAGCTGGTTGAGAGGACCAGCAACCTAAACTGACCTTGTGGTCGTCGTAACTGGCACTATACACACATACACACACACACTTCGTAAATTATGGCGCCAATCTATTAAGGTTTATTGTTTCAGACAAAAAGGATGGTCAATGATGCCAAAGGACACATTGAGAAGAAAGTTGGTATTTTGTCACAACAGCTACAAACAATAGGTCTTGTGTGGTCGCAGGATTTCTGCTGCCACTTTAACATCAACAAATTAATTTTTTGTAAGTACTCCAAAACTGCTTTTATGATTTGATATATTGAAGTTGTTCTGATGTCTTTTCAATGCCAAAAAAAAATTCTCAACAGACTTGCCTTATCTATGACACCAAGCACCCTGTAATCTTCTAGCTCTTTTGATGGACTTTGTTGGCCCCCTCTGCTGGTTGACTGGCAGCATTGCGCCCCCATGACCTTGAAAATGACATGATAAGAAAAGATTATGTATTTCATCTTTTAATACATTCATTAATTCTCTTTGTTACCCACTTGGACATCAGATCCCAGAAATATCATGAGGAGATTTCACAGGAATACACTTGAATAAGTTTTAGTCCAAAACATATTTCGATTCCCTTCATATGAGACACAAAAGTAATTATAACTGGAACAGTTACTGCGTCCACTCACCACCTTTTGAGTTGACCCTTGACCCATGTTGCTCTTTAGATATTGACTGGATATCTGCTCGGCACGCATCAAATACTCTGCAGTCTTCTTCTTCACTGCGTCTCGACGTGTGGGACTGGCCTCACCTGGACATGACATATGTTATGATACACGGCAGCATGAGAGAAACTCTCGCTAAATCAGCCAAAAAATAAAATAGTATTGCAGTCGGCTATTAACGACTATCTGGTTAAAAAAAGTTTATTTTCTTTGTATCAACGACGTGACACGGCTTTAATGTGTGAATGGCATCTAATCCAACCCATCATATTTCCTCTATATTATTGTGCTTCAGACTTAACTAACCTTGGACCCCTTTCAGCAGTTGGTCCACCCCACTGCGGTAGAAGGAAAAAGCCGCCTGGTAGTCTTGCTCCTTCTCTTTCTCGAGAGCCAAACCAACAAACTCGCTGGCTTTGTCCAGATAATCTGGCTTTCCTTCCTTCAGACTCCCAGCACTTTGCTTTCTCAGACTGCCAGAGAACAGGGCAGCTCGGCCAGGCCCGCTGGCCTCTTGGTTCAGAGCGAAGGGTGAAGGGACAGGAGATGGAGTTCTATGGTCATGCAGGGAATGCAAGCGAGGACTGCAGCTGCTGCTAAAGCTAGTGGCTCCACCGTGTGGTTGATTTGGAGAGGTGCGGCCTGAGGCCATGCCATCGTCCAACTCAGCCAGAGAGTCCGAGTCCACCACCAGGGAGGTCAGGTCACTGTCACTGGACGGTCCTAATTGGAAGCCATCATTTAAAGACAAAAATGTTGAATGTGCTTTAACTTATACAAATTTACCTCCATACTCTGATGTGACTGTCAAATCATCGGCACCACTAGCGTCTCTTTGAACTGAAAAATATGTCACAGGGAAATTATTATTTTTATTATTATTTGCACGCTGGATTTCATGATACAATTGTACCCTCAGAGCTGCAGTCTGAGATGCTGTCTGCCAGGAAGTCCAAGAAGGGCTCCGCAGGGCCGATGAGCTCTGAGCCGTCATGAACTTTGCCTCCCTGAAAAGCAGTTAAAACGTCTTTTGCAGCCGTACAAAAGAAGACTTGTTTTGGTCCAAGTGAATTTTGCTAACCTTGAAAAACTCTTGAATATGTTGACTGTTGTAGAGTGCAGGAATGTTAGCAGAGAACTGCAAAAGATCTTCAGAGCACTGTCTCCTTTCCTCAATCACTGTGTCATCAAAGCGACCTGCACAGTAAAACACATCCCACGTCAGATTAGAAACCACATGACAACAGAGATGTGTCTTAATCACGAGAGAAAAGTAAATAAATAAATTCACAATAAAATGATGCTTTTGGTTATAGTACTGTTCTCCTTATTTTAGTCCTATTTGTGAGAGTATTGTGCATGCTGGATAGATATGTACAACGTATTATAAGTCTAAAAGAACATAAGCAAATGAATTTTAAAAAAGCTTGAATGAAAACAAAAAAGTGTCACTCATGTCCTAATTTAAACATTTCATTCACTCATGACTTACAAAACTGGGCAAATCCTATACTTCAGAAAAGTTTCAAATATGTCCACAAAGTGGTAATTCTTACCAAAAACTTTGGCCTTGGCGAACGGTGGGAAGAGTTCAGACTGGTTGCAAACACTCTTGTGAAGCTGAAGCAGGTTCTGGTGGAGTTTCCTGAAGTCGCTGTACCTTTTCCACACAATTATCTGGGAAGAGACGATGAGTCTCTATGTAAAAAACAACATTCTGTCTTCACCCGATCGCAATAAACTTGAGCAGCATTTCTCATGTCCGCTTCTGCCCCTCTCAGACGGACACTGAGTAATTGATATCATGCTTGCTTCATTAGCATGAAAAGCCCACACTCCTCCTTGAATGCTAAAAATAAAAAAAGGAAAAAAATGTTTCCCATAAGCCATTGCACTTTCTACATTAACTTTAAAAACAGGTGAGCGAAACCTGTGAGCTTCAGTAGCACTTGTGATCATAATTCTTATCTATTGGTAGGTAGTGGAATTAAGAGTTCAGAAGCCCATTGATACAGACCCTTAACCTGGGGTTGACTGAAAGAGTAAAGAGTGAGATAGGTGAGTATAGAATGCCGAAGCAGATAAGTGTGAAATTGAGTTGTGTAATAGTTATGGATCTGTTCACATTTTTTACCTGATTAAGATTGTGTAGATTGTTTTCATTTAGCTTTACCTATTAAGATTAAGAATGCCTGGTTTACTTTTCAGACAGTACACAAGAACATTTTCATTTACAATGCAAAAATAAAAAAGCAGGGTATTCTAAGATGTAAATGTCCTGTAGAATTACAAAATTAGCTCAGCTTGCCATGAAATCACAAAGCTAAAAATATATCTTCTGAACACAAGACGCAAAAGAAGCAGCTTTCTTTGCAGTTTACTCGAATTGTGTAGCCTATTTATAGTAAGTCATTGTGCTCGATCTTTACTGAGGCCCTTCAGGAAAAAAAAACATCTTACCTCTTGGACGTCCTCTGGATTCTTCCTTGAAATAATCTGAACAGTCGGGACAAACAAAAGGTTAACATTTAAAAGAGATTAAATAAGAAAATTAGAGACATAAGTTATCACAGTATCACATCGACCGCAGCAAAGAGAATCACAATGGAAGGTCTGTAGGGCAACTACTGATGAATGAAAGGAGACATCACCAAGGAACAGTAGATGTCAAGCAGAGTAGCAGGCTGAAAAACTGAAATTATTTGCCACTGTAAACCATTTTAAATATTAATTTGTCAAACAATCAGCGACATGACAAACCTCATACGTGATTCGTTATTTTTAAAACAGCATTTTCCGGATTATATTTGAAATGTCATGGCATGAGATCAGGTATCTAGTTTCAGTAAACCAATACAACTTTTACGTCATACATAGCGATACTGTAGGGACGTGATTTACAAGAGAAAACGTGATTTATTGGTACGTAGAAAACTAGAAACTGTGTTTGTTGACTATAAATGACCTAAATATTAACGCCAGTCTCGTGGATAAAACAATAGTAGTAGAATTATTTGTCGTAAAGGCATGTGGTATAAAACTACAATGTTATTTTGCCAATACATGAAGCTCAGGCTGCTCGACATGCTATAAGCAACTAGCATTAGCTTAGCACGCAGTGGGAACATTCTCCGTCTATTTACCCTTGCTGTGACTTTGTAGACAGTATAACCTTTCTGGTGCTTCTCCGGGTCCGTGACAGTGTAAAACCGGGCAAAGTCTCCTCTGTCCGGCTGTGGTTTCATTCTGATAAGAGCAACATCGCCAAAGCTATCAGCCGGCTAGCTGTGGACATCCGTCCCCTGACAGCACCAGCAGCGAAAACGAAAGCGAGGAAAACAGAAATGCACCACTCAGCGGACAACCACAGCAACAACAACCCCGGGCAAACATGATGGAAAGTTGTTTAATCGTGTAGGGAAAAGAAGACCGTAGACAAAAACTGAAGTTATTTCAAAAGGCGGCTATAAGAAACGCTTTAAAAATCAAGAAAAAAAACTATTTGGTTGTCAGTGACTGGACTATAGTGAGGGAGAAAAAAACAAAATAACTCAACACAGCAACTCGCAAGCTATGATATTGGCCTTATGTGTCTGTCTGCAAGGAAAGTTTTCACAGTTTTGCCTGATGGCAAGATGCACTATCATCTTGAAAAATGAATTTGTCATCACCCTTAATATTGATGGCACAGGAAATGCATCCAAAATGTCATTGCAAACTTATTGAAGCTGTCATCTCTCCAGTGCCTGTTCCTGTTTTGCAGCTCTGGATCATCAAGTGCCGAGGAACCTTGTGTGTTTTCATCAGGCAGTATTCTTAGTACATTTAATATGAGGGGAGATAGTAACAAAACATTTACAATTATCTTTGTACAAACAATACATGAGCAAGATCAAGGTCATCAAAATAAATACAGTGGTACCTCAGTTCTCGACCACAATCCGTTCCAGACGGCCGTTCGAGAAGCAAATTGTTCGAAATCTGAATTGATTTTTCCCATTACAATGAATGGAAAAAGAAATAATGCGTTCCTTAAAATAGTCTTTTGTAGGAGTGAATGTAGAGTGTCTGCTGCAGGTGGCTGTTCCTCTATGTGTGTGGCCGCTGCATGTGGGAGGGGTTGCCGAGTGAGTGACGTCTCTCCAGAAGTGAAGAGGTGCCCGGTGCGTGTCCAGCTCTGAATGTGCGCTTCTGTGCAGTTTGGCTGTGACAAAGTCATAAACCAAGTCACGCTCTGTCCCAGACTCGCCTCATCCCTGTCCCAGCTCCAGCCCACAACAGGACATCAAACCCTGGAGTGGAGGTGTGGAGAGCGAGCACCTCCCCTGTGACACTCTACCACGGTCCAGAGTGGAGACAGGAAAGGTTTTACACCTCAATATGAAGAATAAAACAGTCATTAAATGTAGCTAACAGGACACGTCTGCATACAGAGGCTCCGTTATACACAATAACAAAGCGCGTTGTGGGTCAGCTGATCGATCTGCACACGATATTTTTTTCTGGCTTTTTTCGGGGGCATTCGAGTTCTGGATTTTCATTTGAAATCCGAAGCAAAAAAAATCTCGAAATTTTTGTTTGAACTCTGATTTGTTCGAATTCCAAGACGTTCGAAAACCAGGTACCACTGTAATTGTGCTCAGAAACAAAATGTCTATTTTACATAAAAGCTGACATTGTGCTTACATAGTGCTACTGTAGCTAAACAGTATCAGTTTCTAGCACCTAAATTAGGGAAAGAAAATGGGAAATCTGTGCAATGTGGGCAATCAACTTGAAGATACAGGTGCTTGAAATGAAAAAAATGATCTAAATACTGAATCTGATACGTTTAAAACTACACAAATACAGATCTTTCTGCATTCAAAACTAAAGAAATGGAAACCAAAGAAGCAAGAGTCCAGCTGTGTTGGCGATCCAGACGGCGCTCAGTTGGACTGCTGCACTGGTTACAGGACAAATGGTGGTTGGCGTTTCCATCATCTTCCAGATTTTGCCATCTGGGTAGAACGCATACTTCAACTGAAAGAAAGCAGAAAACAAAAATTTAGGATTGCTCTTTGACTAATCTAAATTGAACATGATGTCATGCACTCACCTGGTCATTGATTGCCTCATGAATTTGGGGAACATCCTTAAGAGCCTTTTCATAGGCTGCGATATCTGACTGGCTCCACGGTCCGTGAACATGTAATTGCCTGGCGGGAAAATGTCAAAATGTTGTGTATGCTTTTTGTGTTTTTTCTACTGCTGCCCATGCGGTAAGTCATTCTGTATTGTGAGTCTTACGAGAAGCTCTTTGACAGGTGAGTCACATTCGGTTTACTGAGACAACTGGTGACTTCAATCGCTGGATAGTAGAGCAGGAAGGCAAGGCACATCTCATCACTAGTGGAAAATCCCATCTGCAAAGACATGACAAAAACACAAAATTATAGTAAGAATATAGTGTATATGAAATACACTCATCATTATTGTATATGGGCATCTCATTTATCTTTTGATGGAAATAATTCAAAACCATAACTACAACCAAGATGATGGACTTTGGTGCTGTGTTCATGTGCACTCACCCTGGTAACATTTTTACGATCCTCAGTATTGTAGGTGCACTCAACTACAATGTCATCCCCCTGCAGCATGAGACATAATATGTTCATTCGAAAAGCATCTGGATCTCTGTCACTCATGACATTAATATGCGCCAAAAACATAATCCTGCCTGTTTGCTTACAGGCTTGATCTTCTTGTGTTCTCCCAGCAGGATGGACTCTTGCACCTCAAAGTCGTAGTTCTCATTCACAGCTAGCAGCTGATCCTTGTCACTTACAAACCAAAAAAGCAGTATTAAAGCAGAGCGTTTTCCAGTTCATCATGTTGCTTTCTCACCCAAAATGCCCGACTCTGACTTTCCTCCCAGCCAAGTGAGTGTGCAGCATCACGCCGATCACGTTGAGGACGGGCACGTTTTCCATCAGGTCCGGGAAAAGGCTGGTGTTACACACCCCATAAGAATGGAAATGCTTGGCTCCTTGGGGAATGTTGTATTCGATCAGTCCAAACGGCTGTATGCCGGTAGTCAAGATACCGGCATCATACTGCCGGAGTACGGCAGTAGTGTAGAGCCTTATTCCTGAGCTGTCGGTCCTTCCTTAACAGACCAAAGGGAAAAACAAAATAAGAAACCACAATGGACTAAGAGGCACTGAAGACCAAGTTAATTGTAATAACCAGATTTGTACTCTTTGATTCAGATTCACTTTCATAACTACACTACAGACGAGTGTCTTGGAAAGTTCATTACTTATCTCTGACCCCTCTCATCCTCTAGTAATCATCTTTCAATGTCAGATTAAGCAAAACCTATAGTAATAGAGTTTCTTTTAGCTACTACGGCCCACGTCTGGCTCAGCATTATA
Organism: Synchiropus splendidus; assembly: GCF_027744825.2. Taxonomy (NCBI): domain Eukaryota; kingdom Metazoa; phylum Chordata; class Actinopteri; order Syngnathiformes; family Callionymidae; genus Synchiropus; species Synchiropus splendidus. Next base: position 7,058,147 of record NC_071345.1, on the reverse strand, counting down.
GGACAGCAGAGAACATTTAAATATGCAAAAATGTGTTTTTACAAACCATTTCTGATATTAAAGTTTTCAACAAATTGGTTTTTCCAATTGTAGTTATTTTACTCAGGCATTTCCCAACTGGGAGTCTCCAGGACTCGGTCAAGAGCTCTTTTGCCCAGTGCTACACCTTATCCAGTAGTGGAGGTCAGTTGTTGCCTGTATTTTCCCTCATATCTGGTACCTCATCATACCCATAAATATATTCTCAATTGTTAAACTATACAGTAAATAAGAGATGCTATGAGTCTTGACCTGTTTGCTCCTGTGGATTATTGTAGTGGATCTCCAGCCGATAAAATATGTCTTGATCCTCATCCACACCTCCAACTGGAATCCCAGCAATCTCTGGCAGCTCAAACGGCTGAGGGGTGAAAGGTAGATTGAGCGACAGCAATGATTCATGAATTATTGAAAGAGGATTCCTGCTCTTCTCACCATCCCTCCAACTGCCCACGCAGCCACCACCTCCAAGCAGTAATCCCCGTCATCCCCTGTGAAGCACGGCTGGTCCGAACCTACGGTCACAAACTTGGGACACTTGTAGAGCAGGATGTGATGAACGATGTCGTAGTTGTCAATCACGGCTTCAATCTGAAGAGGAGATAGTAGTGTTGTAAACTTTACTTGTTATAGACAGCCTTGAGTTGAAAATGGAAATTTAGTTTTAGAATTTCTTGTTATTTAAATAAGTAGCTCGCCACTTTTTTTACACCGGCACCCCCCATCAGTCCAAAAACATAAGGAGCTTAACTGATGACTAAATAGTACAGTCATGTGAACTAATGTATGTCTACGCAGTATGTATGTAGCCGCGGTGTTACCCGCCTCTCACCCCAAGTAGCTGGGACAGCCTCCAGTCCCGGTAGCATGAATAAGTGAAAGAAAAATTAATACATTTATTAGCTATTTTTCTAACATCTTCAGGCCTAATACTGATGTTTTTTTTTAATGAACATAATTTTAAACTATTAAATGGCAATTTTTATTGTTTCATAAATAAATAAATACAACACAGAAATAAGTGATCTAAATATAGAAATTGATTTAACTCACAAAAAAAACAGCAACAAAAGCTGAGTCAAATTAATTTTAAGATAATAAGATAATTAAACACTTACCTTATAAACATGATGCTTTTTTTCGAGGTATGGCAACTTGGTGATCTTGCAGTGGTAGTAGGTATCAATGGCAGGGATCGCCAACTTTACAAGAAACAAAAACAAATCAGGTTGATTTTTAGTCTCAAATATAAAGCAATATAACAGTTTAATCAAAGTTTCCAGGACATGGAAGCAGATTATTCAGGACCACAACACATGAAATGTGGCTTTGAGTCCCAGTTTGGGCCTTTTTGCCCCGAGCTTTCTGAGGTTTGCCACAGCTTTTCCATCCCCTGAGTTTTGTGTTTATGTTGGGGTTCTAATGCTACGCAAACCTTTGACAAAGGAGTGCAAGAGAAGACAATCTCAGTTGGACATTATTTCAATTCAGAAATTTGTTCAGGGAGAGAAAGTCGGAGGCCCAAGAATTCAACACGTCAAACACTTCACTTCAGGACATTTCAGACTGATGGTGTGTCTTACGTTGTCGACCCTGACTGTGATGCTTGTGCTGTCGGGGACACCAATTTGAGGCTTGTAATTGAGCAGGTTGATTGTTTTTGTTCCTCTGCGTGTCTGGTGATACCCAATCATATCATTCAGTCCGTAGGCATATATCAGCTTTTCGGGTCCAGCCTGTGAAAGAGAATGAAACCTGAGAAACCTAAAAACATCACAGCATATAACAGCGATGACATTTCGGCAACTCCCTCGGTGATAAGTTCTCTATAAAGATGCCGCTTTTGTTCATATTGTGCTGTATAAATAAAACTGTGATGTAGCAGTCTGATATACATAGTAGTTACGGAAAAGGAAGCAGTGTTAGATTTCAGAAATAGAGTCGAGTGTCAGTATGAACAATGATTGATGCTATCGGTTGTTGACGTTCCCATAACCAAAAAGAAACCCTGCCTTAGGTCGAGAAGAGGGACAAAAGTGCAGCCACACCTGAGCTCAAAGATGAAATTGAATCTATAGCTGGAGAGTTAGATCACAACAATGGTGAGTGATAGCGGGTAATTAAGGACAAACAATCTCAATGCTAAATAAGTTATTACTTATTAAAGTTATTACTTAAAAAATAGTTGTTAAAGGGTCATCCATATGCAATTAAAAAAAACCCGACCTTGATGTGGTAGTCGTGCTTATCACAGGTTAGAAACTTTCTCGAGAACTTCATCCAAGTTTGTCCGTCACTCTCGCCCATGGAATGTAAAATGCAATTCTGCTCTTCATCTATTACAGGCATAACTTTCCCAATACCATGACGATCCTAGGAGACAAAACAGAATGTTAAACATCACTTATAGGTGGATAATAGTTGATCAAAAATCTCTTCATATCTGAACGAGGCTTACTGTGAAGTGGTTTCCGCTGGGTGTCACAGCTCCGATGACAATATCAGCATCAAACATGTTTCCATTTGGGCTCAAGCCAAAACCGATCCATCCCGTTGTGTTCACCACAAATGTGAAGGTAATTTCTTCCAACTCGTCGTTAAATCCCCATTTTAAACACACCAGATGGTTTTCGTCCAGGTACTCCATGAATGGCAGGTCTGGATCTGACGCTCCAGCTCCCTGCATCCACAAGAGAACCAGGCCGAGGACAGAGATCCGACAGGACATGGCTTCGCGGTGATGTTGGGGGACGCTCTGAACTGAGCTGAGGGGTTGTGTGAGGTGTTGCCAGAGACCCTCCCACCTCTGCACACCTGCACTGTCGGAGGAATTTGCCTGATAATAGTGGGTCATGTGACACAGGGAGACCCAACTATAAAAGTCCAACCTGCTGCCTTTCAGAATAAGACATTTTGATTTCACAGAAAAAGAAAAAATAGTTTTCCACCTGCTTTATTTGTTTCCTCAGTTGCATGGCCAACTGACAAGCAAAAACCATTACAGGATTTATGATGTATGAGAAAGTGAGGTGGATATTTGGAGGAAGTAGGGTGAAAGGAACTTCAGAAAATGTTTTTCTCTAAGGACATGTATTAGTACCGTCACTGTTGCTTCACTGGAATTTAGACTCAAGGCCGTGTCTGTATCTTCCACAAGAACATGGAATGCAATGTTATGATGAGAGGATGATGGGGTTGAAAGAAATCCATACAAGCAAAGTTTGCTCATGCAAACTCATACAGACCCAGCAGCTGCTTCCCAAAATGTAATGCCTAGGAAGCAACACTATGCTGCCAAATGGAAAATATAGATCAACAATGAAAGGAACAAAAAGAAATACACTACTCCCCCCCAAAAATCATTATTTGTAGGTCTTGATGTACTATTTGTTAACTGTACTTAATAAATCATAACCGATCTCACTTAAATATTTAACACCAGAATGAACTTGAGTCTGTAGACAAAAGATCAAACATCAGAGAGGAAGTGCTCCAGTGATGAGCAAACCCTTTGTTGCATTCAGTGGCCAGAACAACTGAATGTATTTTTAAAACTTAAATTTTCTGTCATTCAGCCCATTCTCATTGGTCTCTTTCATCATTAATTATTAGAAAGTAATCCCAAGAAGTCCCAACCGTTGTTATTATATTTACGACATTGAAGGAAATGCACAATAAACGATGAAAATATGCAATTATGTTCATTTAATATAGTCAGAATAGTTCATATATGAATTTCACTACTTTATTTCTGTACTCTACGATATTTTTTTCATGTCAAATGAGCAAACCGTTAAAAACCTAAATACATCTTCAAAATAAGAGCATTGTTTACACAGCGTATTTGAGGCGGCCATGACTCGGAGTCTCAGATCGCACTTTTCCGGTTTGTCTCGGCTCTCGAGGTCCCTCCCTCGCTGTCAGCAGTTCTCCGCGCTCCAAACTCGCGTATTGATCTTCGTCTTCTTCTCGTCGTCATCGAAACGTTGCTTTTTTCCCCTCTAAACGTGTTTTAGCACCGCGCTGAGGTGCTTTGTTTTCCTCGTCGGAGGAAGTTATTGTTTTCTTCCGTCTTCGGTTGAGAAGCAGCGGCAGGAAATGTCCAGCTGAGGGGTGGAAATCCACAAACACAGGGCCTGCTATTGTAATGATTGATCAATGCTGCGACCATGGCAGTAAAAGTAAGTATTTTAACTCCAGAACGATGATTAAACAGATGACGTTTGAGTTCTTGGTGTTCGTGACGAAGCGTAGTCTTCCACCGGGAACAACTGGTGTTTCTGTAGCTCACGTTAGCGTTGCGCTCACTTTTCAACGTCAAGTGGCGCTTAAAAATGTTCAACTTGAATTCATTTGCGTCGTACGTCTCTTCATGTTTAACCCCGTGTGCGGAAAAAGTAGCGCAATTATGCAATTAAAAGTGGAAAATGTGTCTCATAAAGAAAGTGTCTTGTGACATTTCACTACCTTTCCAGTACGGGTCAGTCGTACTTCCGTGGAATTCTGGGAAATTGAGTTTTCGAGTAAACCTGTCACTAGATAAGCCGTCATTATTTCATTAATCCTTGTCGTGTTATTGTGGATATAATAACAAATATGGATGAGCCTTGCGTTATGAACTCACAAATGACCTATTTTATATTTGTTTTGAGCTTGTATTGTCATTTCTGCTTAGCTGTGTTTAGTTAAAGTAATATTATACTCTCCATTTGTATCACAAATACTATATTTATTTTTTATGTTTGCCATACTACTTCAAAAATGTTTATGTTTGACAGATAATTTAAGTTAAATGCAAAATATTTATTTGTGTTGATTGTGTTGATCTCTTAAAAGTCAGTACTTGTTCATGTTTTTCATAAAATATCGTCTGTCAGCCAAGCTATAGCTGGATTGTGTTAACAGATATATTTTTTTTAAAAACCACAAGTGTCAAGCAAAGATGAAGTGGTTGTAAAATAGTTCTGCTTTCTGTTGCCTCCGCTATCTGGTTTGTGCAACTCTGCAGACTTTTACGACAGTTAAGACTACGTAATTGCCAAGTCATGTGACCATCGGGGCAAAACACACTGTGCTTCTCCTGACAGAGCTGTTCATTTGAGGAGCAGCATAAGCCACTTTACAGTCTGTTGTATGGCAATTTTTCATTACAAGTGGTTTGGGGATAAGTAGTTTTATTCTTTTAAAAATGTCACTGTTTAGTTATTAAGATTGAGGTTTGCATTGAGCCATTGAAATCAGGCACAACGTCTATATGAATAGGGGAATTTCAGTTGAATGAAAACGGAGCCAAACTACTTGCACTTTGAAAGAAATTCTTCTCAGCTGTAGAGGTTCTTTATGTTCTTAAGTGAACTGTGTTCATGAAGTGGGGAGAATATTGTGTTTGGGAATGAGCAGGTGAACTGGTTTGTCCAGTTCCACTGTTCCCATATTACCTAGGGATCTCATTACGGGATGTTTGGGTGTTTCTGTTGTCTTTTTAAACAATAACAATTGAAACAAAAATTTCTTTTTTTTTTCTTTCCAGGCTCAAGTTTTATATGACTTCACTGCAGAGCCGGGAACCAATGAGCTGTCGGTAAAGGAAGGACAGACCATCACAATCACCAGTCAGGTACTGTTTAACTATTTACTTTCTGTGTTAACTCTGTACAATCTTACCTACGGCATTTACTATTTGTGGCTACTGCAACATTGCCGGAGAGCAGGATGGAAGCAATGGAGTCTCTCCTGTCTAACTTAAAATCCAGGCTGCAACTAATGACTGTCGCATATGACCTTTACAGAGTGACACGTCAACATGTCTGATTTTAATGAGAGTGGATTAGTTATCTATTATTGGTTCCACATTGGGGGAAATTTGTAATGTTGAAAACAGTAATTAAAAAGAAAAGTAAATAAAGGGTAAATAAGTACCTAGTGTCAAAATGTTGTATTGAACCTTTTACATTTTTATTTCAATTTCTGCCCTTTGTGAAATGCTCCCATAACTTCAACATTTTGAGTCGTTTTTGTTTCTCCTTCTACTGATTTATTGTGCCATGTGGCCAGAGAGTGATGACATCATGACTCCTGAAACTGCCGGCGACAAATTTATTCCACTAGTCATTGCAGCAATAGAATTATTATGATGTGGGTGACAAATATTGCTAATAGTAATGAAAACAAGAGTTAAACATTGCAATTTTTTATTTTCAGGAATTTTGATATCAGGAACAAATATTGAGGACTTTCACATTTATTGTATATAGCTTGAATAGGAGTTAAATAATACTTATCCAAATAATCAGGCCACAAAAAAATGACTTCTTCTTCTTTGTCTTTAGGCAATAAAATTAGTTTGTATTTCACAACTCATTGGGTTGCTCTTCTAAAAATGGCAGGAAAAGCTGTAGGTTAAATGTTAATGTTCAAATGAGATTTGCACTCGTGTGTATGCAGGAAGGAACCAAGAGGCAGCAACCATGATGTCATTGTGGCTTGTATGGTTCGAAGGTCACTCACTGTGTGCTGACCTACATAGTTCTGTAATCAAATAAACCAATTGGGGTGTACTGTAAACAGGAAAACTCACCTTTAGACAACAGGTTCTTGTTACTCTGTTTTGTTTAATGACATTATTGTAAGTCATTAGACATTTATTACGGGTTGTTAATCCCTGCGCTGCCTGGAGTGAGCGAAGTCGACACATTTAGGTTAATCTAGGACTCGATTCTTGTTTGTTCTCTTGTCTCCATTTTGCAACATGAAGGTGTTTCAAATCTGCAATATTGTTCCTCAACCAGAGCATCGGAGGAGGGTGGATCGAGGCTCAGAACTCCAGAGGGGAGACAGGTCTGGTTCCGGAAGACTACATCGAAGTAAGTGTGATTTAAAAAAAAAAAAAAAAAAAATTCCAGTAAAGCTGCAGTGGAAGCTGATTTAGCTGTTTTGCTGTTTTCAAATGAAATGGAAGCAGGAAATGACTGTCTGTTTTTGTGCTGACCTCGCGGTTCTTGTCGGCCGGCAGCCATCATGACCAGCAGCTGGACCTAATGAGGATGTGAATCATTGTGAAGATGTTCAAACCGAGCAGGCAAATTAAGTTGGCCTGTTCAAAAGATGATGGAAGACACTTGGAAATTTTTCTTATTTTAGAAGGAGACATTGATGCTGAAAATGCATATTTTCATATTTTAAGCTCATTCAACTCAAGTTTCTATGTTCACTCTTCACGACAGAAGTTTCTCTTTGCACTTCAGGTACAGGGCAGCCAGGCATATCCACCGTTGCCTGCAGCAAACGCTGCTCCAACCCCGGCTGCTGCAAATGTTGGCTCAGCAGATCTAGCCTTCTTTGATGCTTACGCCCCGGCGTCAACGCCTGCGCAAACCCAGGTAACTTACCTAGTGAAAACTGTCATTTGCTCTTTGGTTTTCAGAAGAAGTGTCATACAAGAGGAACTGTAGCTCTTGTGAGAACCACTGGATGCAGAAGTGAGAACCAGTGTGGTCATGTCATCTATTAATGAGTCATTAAAAAGATGAGGAAGAAGATGTCGGTATTGATAAGAGATAAATGTGTTCGACCAGCCTCAGAGACCTGCACTGTTGATGCTTTTCGGTGTCACGTTCTGCTTCCCTAAAGGTGGATCTTGTGGGCTTGAGTCCTCAGCCGGACACCCCCGATACCCCCGTTTCCCCATTCTTTTCATCCCCCAATGAGGTAACCCCCCTGTGGGGTGACGAGTGGGGCAGGCGGCTTGAGCCTCGCTCTCCTCCCGCACTTTGATCCATGCCTTTTAAATTCTCATCCTGCTGACTTGGCCTGGAAATAACAACCGTGTGAATTTTACAATCAAGAGTCGCACACTTTTCCAGAATTTCTTGATCATCTGCACAGTATTTTCCAATCAAGATGAAAGTGACACAAACATCAAAATCTTGTGGTCGGTATTTTTGACGCTATCCCACTTTCAACACAATTTGTAGCGCTACGGAGAGAACGCACCTCCTTATTAGCTCTTGAACCCCAAGCAAACACTGCTCTGTGCTCCAAATTGTTTCAGAAGTAGGATGGTGAAGCCCCTGGTTAAAACGACTTGGATTGGATATATTAATGTTATAGAAATACAAATTTGATTTTTACAACTCCTCGCGTGCAACTTATGTGCTTGATTTGTGGTTAAAGTTTTTTGTAATAACATCTGCATGTTGTGCCAGCGTGGAGTTAAACATGAAACAAGCTGGGCAATGTTCTGAACTTGAGTCATGAACTCGTCACATCGTTTATTGACATTAAAGCGCTCAAAATGCGCCATTTTCACCCGCGTTTCTGAAGTTCCGACACCACAGCCGGTCTCAGCTGCTTCTTCTCGTCTCCGGTCCTCCAGGAGATCGGCTCTGTTGGTGGAGCTGTGGATACGCGGGTGAAAACAGTGTATTTTTAGCGCTAGAAGGTAATTTCATTGGTTTGATGTGGCGAGGCTCAATATTTTGGCTGCATGACGCTCTTTAGCCTGTAAAAATCCATATATTAGCCACATTGTTGTGTAGCTACATTGCCCAGACTGCGAGAAAAAAGTAGTGTCTCATACCCAGAAATTACAGTACATATCTGCTTATTTCTTGTCATCCATTTCCAGGCTAGCAATGGCAACGATCCCTGGTCATCGTGGAACACAGATCCTTCAGGCGGCTCTTCCAACAACTGGGCTTCAAACCCGGAGGGAACCCAGACTGCAAGGAACGCTGCTGGGGAACCTTGGGCTTCTCAGGGTCACCCTCAGGCGTACCAGGGCCCAGGTGAGAACCTTTTAGATTTCTCATAAGCTCATGGCCCAGGTTGACCTGGTTTTCAACTTAAAACTTGGAGACCAAAAAAGTGTCACACTCTCTCAATTGTTGCGACAGCATGTTGCGACTCATAGGAAGACATTTTACTGTCATCTTCAGGACCCTGGACGCCCCTGCTAGAGGCACCCTTTGTCACATGAATGGGTTAATGTCGCACAGATCCATGATGATGAAAAACCTGCAAGGTTTACAACAAATAGCGTCAGAAGTGGGATTCCAACTATTTTTTTCAACAGAAATATTACAGATCTTCAGTTACAAATGAAGATGAAGACACCTTTCTCCTCTCAGTGGGCCACCAACCAGAAGATGGTGGAAGAAGAAGCCGTGTCAATGAAGCTTTATCTCAGTCTTTAACAGCGTCGAGTCAGGGTTTTTGAAGTAAATAGGAGTCCTTTCATCTTTAAGCAATTGCAGATGTCGTCTCACCCAGCCGGTGAGACTCGACAGGCATCTCGCGAATTTTCGAACGAGTCGGTGGAAAAGTAATTAGCGCACATGACTCACAACATTTCTTGACCCACTTTTGTTGCTATGAAAACTTAACAGATGTGTCCTTTTCCGACCGTCGCGCCAAAGACATCTACCCATACCCCTACCTCATTGATTACACAGGTATCTGGTGCATGGCTTACCCAACAGTCCTTTTGACTCACAAGAATTCTGAGGTGTGATAATGAATGTGTTTGGAAACAACTAAACGTTTAGCTTCCTGCTAACACGTTGCGGTGTTTGTGTGTAGCCACAGACGGTTATTAAATGCTGTGTTGGTCTTCATAGGAACAAGGTAGCAGTTCATCAGAATTTGTTTATAGCATTCTGTTGATTCGCAGTTCACATTTATAGACTGGAATGAAGCAGTGTCTAGTCTTCCACAAGTGTGTGTATCTTCAAGTCTGTTTCTAGTGTTATTAATGTTGATGAAGCTCACAATGTGAATCCTCCATTCGTTCCAGTCTGAGCTTCGCAGAGCTGCTGCAGTGTCGCAACAAACGGGGAAAATAGTTCCACACTGACATAAGAGGCCTGTTTGCTTTCAGCCACATTAAAACCTTTTGGTTTAACCTAAGTCAATAGAATACACTTCAGTCAGAGCCTTCTGCAAATATCAGCATGTGATTCGTGATTAAGTGACGTAGTGCGCCTGTGTTTATTTTAATGCTGACTCATGATTAAGTTGCATGACGATTGTGTGTGAACTACTGATCAAAACAAACGTGGATTGTGTTCTGAAGGAAACGGTTCAACTAAACCTCGGAATAATGTGCAACTAAGTTTGAGAAATTTCCTTCCTCAGGAGCGGATGACGACGAGTGGGACGACGAGTGGGACGACATGAAGTCCACCACAGGTTATGCCGAGTCTGAACCTGGCGATGGCGGAGGCCTGCAGAGAAGTGGAACCCATGGGACCTCCATGAAAATCTCACTGAACAAGTAAAAGACAGATACTTTTCCTTTATCGATTCAAAACCGTTGCCGAACTTTGCACTTCCTTTTTTAGTTTCTGTGCATTTACTCATATATGCCGCATCAGCATTTAGTGGTGTACCGTCGCCCCACGTCCCCGCTTCACCCCTCAAGTGTTTACATCACATATATAAGTTTGCAGCATTTAATTCTCACTTCAGAGATGTGATTTATTTTTACATTTTCATGTGTACTACTAGAGTAGTTTGTCTGTCTACTCTTTTTTGTGTACTTTTCTTATTGTTTCCTTCATCTGATGTTTTTAAATTCTTTCTTTTTTTTTGGAAAATACCAAAATTCTCTGCATTGATGTTACAAACCGTTCTGTGTCTCATTAAATATTATCTTTGCTAGGTTCCCCGGATTCTCCAAGTCTGGTCCGGAGCTCTACCTCCTCTCCAAGCCGGTGCCCAAAGGCAAAGACAAGCTACCAATCTATGTAGGTTAATTGAACATGCACTCTCCCGCTTCATTCCTTTTGTCATTTCCCACCTCAAGCGGTTGCCACAGCAACTCACCCTCCTCCACTTTAACCTATCTTGATCACCCTTCCTTCTTCTGTCCTTTTATGTCCTCATCTACCGCCTCTTTATTTGACGTCCTCTGCTTCCATCTCCAACTCCTTTTTTTCCATGTGTCCAAACCATCTGGCCTCTCAGTCTCGATCTCCACACCTCACCACATGAACAATCCGCCTCATGTATTCATTTCAAAGGGATGAAGGCTGAGGATAGGAAATATTTGTTGCATGACTCCAGTTTACTTGGTTTGACAGATGGGTGAAGTCGGGCCGGTGTGGCATTACCCAGAAGCCGCTTTAGACTGTGTGGTGGCTGACCCCAAGAAGGGCTCCAAGATGTACGGTCTCAAGAGCTACATTGAGTATCAAGTGACTCCCAGCGTAAGTACTCCGCTATACTTGGTGGTGATTTAGGATCCAACGGCACTTCATCATGTCTTTGTGTATTCTTGAATACTATGTTTGCTCCGCAGACAACCAACCGCCCTGTCAATCACAGATACAAGCACTTTGATTGGCTGTACGAGCGGCTGCTGGACAAGTTTGGGTCAGCCATTCCCATTCCATGTTTACCAGACAAGCAAGTCACCGGTGAGTCAAACTTTGTTTATGTATATGTGTATAATGTTTTGAGATTAAGCATCTGCTGCTACAGAGAGCTTTTGTGTGTGTGTGTGTGTGTATTTCAGGCCGTTTTGAAGAAGAGTTTATAAAGATGCGCATGGAGCGGTTGCAGGGCTGGATGAGCAGGATGTGCCGACATCCGGTCATTTCCTGTAGTGAAGTGTTTCAGCTGTTCCTGACCTACAAGGACGAGAAGGTGCGGGGAGTGTGTTTAAGAACGCGTTGTTCACTTCGAAGTGGGTGTTCAAAGTGAGGAATGATAAAATATTTGGTGCCTGGAATAGGAATAGGAAAAGTGTTTATCTCTCACTGGCCAGATTTAAAGAAATCGTCTTGTCAAAAATAAAGTTGCTTTTTTCTTTTGTAAATAAATTATAATTACTTATGATAATCTATAATTTTATATTAGTATTTTTTTTATTTTGTAGTATATTACCAATTTTGTATAAATGACTTTTTTTTAAATCCTTATTATTATTAGTAGTAGTAGTAGTACTTGTATGTTTGTATTCATTTATTTTTTAATACATTTTTCTAAACACATTTTGTTTTTACTTCTCGGTTTTTCTTTTAATGTCAGTTTTTCTTCACATATTTATTTTAATATTGGAGTTGTAATAAAATTTATATATGTAGATTTAGGGTTTTTATTTATATTCATCCCTTTTACAAAAGTTTATATGTGGGTTTTCAACTGCTATTTCCATGGAACCTGAGCTCAGTCGTGTTTCCTCAGACGTGGTTTGAGGATTTGACTGTGGTGTGTATATAGTTTGAATGTGTCAACACTCTGGGAAAGAGGACAATGTTTGTGTTTTCGCCTTTATCTCTGATAAGGTGTGAAGCTACCATATAAGTGGCTGGAGTCACTACTTAGACTGTTTTCTAAGCAGTTTAGAATGAATATTAAAAGTCGTATTGAATCCTGCAGGACTGGAAGATGGGGAAAAGAAAAGCCGAGAAGGACGAGACAGTCGGAGTGATGATCTTCACCACAATAGAGCCTGAAGCGAAGGAGCTGGACCTCTCCGAAGTGTGAGTGCTGCTGCTGCACCCCGCTACGTTAGACTGGATCAAACGTTCAACTGAATGTGTTTGTCTTCCAGTGAGCTGAAGTGCGAGCAGTTCAGCAGGTTCACCAAATCCATGGACGACCAGGTGAAGGAGATCCTGACTGTGGGTCACGAGCACTGGAAGAGATGCACGGGCCGTACGTACACAGCAGAACCTCACTCAGGAAGTCCTCTCACGACTGCTGTCGTGATGGAAACAAAGTGTTCCCACAGTTTTGGTTCATGATTCCTGCTTTTCTCCTCAGCTCTGCCGAAGGAGTACCAGAGGATCGGAAAGGCCTTCCAGAACCTCTCAGCTGTCTTCAACAGCAGCGGATATGAAGGTAAAGAATAGCAGGCTCATTAGCTTAGGAAATGTCACCGCACCTCCGGAGGGAATCTGTTGTGACACCATTGGTATGTTCCAGGTAAATGGGTTGTGAAATTGATTTCCTCATAATGTGCCAGTGAGTGATGGCTCTTGTGTTGCAGGAGAATCCACCTTGACAGACGCCATGACAGCGGCAGGGAAGACATATGAAGAGATTGCTGAGATGGTCGCTGAACAGGTTTGTTCAAATTGCTTTCTCTTCTTGTAGCAGCCACAGCTTGAGTGAGAGCAGCTCATGAGTGAGAGACTCTCTCACGATCAATAAAAATCTATCCACCAAAAGCTCCACATCACATGACCCTATAGAAATATGTCAACTGGGTAAATTATATTTTGTTTAAATTTTTTTCCCCATTTTCTTAACCCATACTTTTGTTTTTTTCCACATTATAGCTGCTTATATTATTATTAAATAAAGTATTTATTGTGACCATTTCTTTTTACATTATTGTTCCTTTAAAGGAAATGAAAAAATAATTAAAAAATTAAAACATTCATTCTGTATGACGATGCTCTTTAAAAATTACATCTTTCTTTTTTTCAGAATTTTTCCTTTGTCAGAAATGTATTTGTTATAATAAATACATTTTATTTTACACATAATTACATTTTTTTTAATTCTATAAAATATTCACGATATAAATATGTCTAGGTATTGTCATTTTGCCATGCATATTGCATTGAATTGCTTTAAAAAAAGGATTTGTTATAGTACTTTATTGTAATTTTCTTATCTTTACTGATTTTTTTTACCCCAGAAAAACTCAATCATTTATTGTATGTCGTGTACTGTCTGATCATATTTGTCTCTTATGCTGAATTATAGCCTCATTCTCCGTAACCTCACGACAATATTTTCATTCACTTTCATTTGCTGCTTGTCTGAACTGGTTTCCTCAAACTTTCCATTGCTTTATGAAAATACTTGAAGCCACTGCAGTAACGTCAGACGTGACAACCACCTGCTGCAGCAGCGTGTTCTTCCCCGCGGGGTCTTCAGAGATTTGTTGCTATCAACTGGACAGTTATTTTTGTTGCCGTTATCACAAACCAACTGCATTATCACGTCCAGCTCTGGGCGTTTCCTGCTCAGTGTTTTCTTCCTAGCTGTGACCCTTCTCACCCCACGTCCTGCATTTGGAGTCCATGTCGGGGAAGAAGACCACAAGCGTCTTCATCTGACCCTTGGTTCTATTTTGTTTTTCTCCTTTAGCGTTCAGAAGAGTGGGGTGGTAAGATGGCGCTAGCTGAGCCTCGACTTTAGGATTAGAACGGCAGTACAATTTGTATATTGTAGCTTCACATAAGTAGAATTCTTGTATCAATGCTTGTTTTTAGTTTATTTTCCACGTCAATGCTTTTAATGTTTTGCTGCTTTATGTCTTGTTCTTTAGCCGAAAAAAGACCTGCACTTCCTGATGGAGACCAACAATGAATATAAAGGTCTGCTGGGCTGCTTCCCCGAAACCATCGGAGTCCACAAGGTGAGTCAAGACTAGAAACCAGACTAGAAAGGTCAGCTCAACGTCAGTCCAGGTTGGAAATGGGGTCCTTCCCCATCTAGGAGTCTTGTTCACTGGTGAGGGAAAGATAGAGATTGGTGGTCAGTGTGGAAAGAGCTGAGATCAGGTGAGAAGCTCAGCCATCAGGGAGGGAGTCAGAGTGGATCCACTGCTACTCTGCATTGAGAAGCACCAGGAGGACTAGTTGGTGTGGGGATGTTTTGGATGTTTTGGGCATGTTCCACTGCGGGGAGGAATGGTGGGAGCGATGGTGTCAGTCTGATGATGTCGGTCTGACAACTCACTGTAGAAAGTGGCTTGGTAGAGAAGAATAAACGTGGTCGTAATTCAATTCCTCAAATGCTGTAAAATTGACCGACAGTTTTTATCTCCGCCAGGCGGCCATTGACAAGGTGAAGGAGGCCGACAAGTTGGTGGGCGCCAGTAAAATCACGTCTCAGGACAAAGTCACGATGGCCAAGCGGGCCAGCACCATGTCTTATGCATTACAAGGTAGGAGCGCTGCCGGAGATGTTGAGGGAGGACTGGCTGTCTAACCTGTTGGTCTGCCTCAGCCGAGATGAACCACTTCCACAGCAACCGTATCTACGACTACAACCGGGTCATGCAGCAGTACCTGGAGGAGCAAGTCAAGTTTTACGAGACGGTAAAAGGATGTGAATCATGGCTGCTGAGAATGAGATCTGACCTTGGTTCTCCCCTGCAGATCGCCGCCAAGCTGCGACATGCACACAGCCAGTTCACCACCATGTGAAGGATCTCAAGACACGAAGCAAAGCATCCCAAATATACTTCTTCTTCTCCTCCTGTTAATTTAATTTTCTTTAATTCTGACCTCATCTGCCTTGTTTGTCAGCAGCTGTGCAGCATGTTGTAAGCAGATGAAGCCACCATGTTTCCACACACTCCTCCTGTGTTGGAAGCAGAGCAGTGTGTTCAGTACATGTTTGTGCAACCCCAACAAAATCTGTCCACATAAAGTAGCCTCACTTTGAAAGTTGCACAATTATTTTTGCGGAATTTTGAGTCGCTGTCTTGAACGTGATTGCGAATCATTGACATTCAGGGAGGTGTTGTCACAGTGTGTCCTTAGTTTCGGGCCTGTCCTGATCCCAAACAGGAAGCTCCACCTCCTTCCTCTCTCACCAATGTGCCTTTGTCCCAAGAGGAATCTGACAATTTGCCGACCATTATTTCCGTTTACATTTCACTAGAAAAAGTTATTTTAAATCTCTGAGCAGTTTTTATATGAATGTGCCTTCTATAATGGAAACTATTTTTTTTCCCACATCGCAGCTTTCAATCACTCTCTAATCTCACCTTGTTTTATTGTTCAAATGATAAATATATATATGCACAGTAACTATGTGTTGAGCTGTCACGTGCCTCCTGTCTGTGAGCTACTTGTATGTATAGACGTGTTTTGGGATGAAGTCATGAAGAAGAGCAACGTTTCTGTTTGATTTATTAAAAAAAGGTTTGTACTCTCCTGGAGTTTGTGCCTGCTTCAATGTCGGACGTCACAGTGGAGGCTTTGTCCGCCGCAGCTGAGGTGGACGGAATGAAAAGGAAACCGTGAAAGAGCATGTTTGTGCAGGAGAAGGGCTCCTTTTTGTACCCTTTCTGGTGCAGCTGCTGGTTCAGTCCCTTCAGCAAACATGTTCTTCACCATTTGGGTCCATTCCCTCTCATCTGTGTTCATCGACATGACACCATTTTTGGGACTAAGTCTTCCTTGACAGAATTCCTCAAAAGGACATCAATCAATCTGAACCTCAGTTACACATCAGGTTTAAAATATCTCCCACAAGTACTTTCTTGAACTTTTTTTTTTTTTTTTGTGCGTTTTTTTTTGTTTTTAAAAATTGTTTTTTCAGATTCTAATCCTTCGAATGCTGTGTATTTTTTTTTGAAAAGGAAAATTGTATTTGTAATTGCTGGAATTAAGAATTTCTATGCTTTAAAACATTTGGGGGAGATTGAAAAACATATATACCTAAATTTTATACGTATAAATATATACTTTTTTGAAGATGTATAAATGAACATGCTATTCTTTTATTGTGCAAAAATACTTTTAGATTGTTACTATTTATGTGGACAAGTGGAAAATGACTTAATCCCAGAACACTAATGCTGAGTATTCATTATATGAAATATTATATTCTGTTTTCCTCATCAAAACGATTGCCAGGGCTCAGGAATGTTAGCTATGCTTGCCTCACCAAGCCTCTGATGGGGTGAAAATAAATATGGTGGAATGTTGGCACCTTTGAGCAGAAACAGAGATAAAATAATAAAATAAAATAGTCATTTTACTCTGCATTCATAATCTTCAAAGCTCAAATGAGGGCTGGAAACTATGGACCTATGGCACTCGAACAGCAGCAACACCACTAGATCACAACTGTGTCACTACAAGCAAATTTCTCCACAGTGGGATGAACAAAGACGATCTATTTGAACGTCACTCCAGCCCGAGTTATTTATCAAATACGAATGAGTGATGAACAAACAACGGCAGCAAGTTAACAGCAGTTGCTCTTTACTTCTTTATTCATGTGAATGCCTCACGCTTTAGACCTCATCTGCTCCACCATCACTGTTGCGTATGAAAACTAACGGTAGAAAATACATTCAAAAATGATGAACCTGTGGTAGACATGAAAAAATGTCCATAACTATCTTCACACAAATGAGTGAAAAATGTCCATGTTCCAAATGGAACGTAAAGGTTTCCAGAAATAGCCGGTGAATGAGCCTCACTAGAGAATATGCTTGAATTCGGGGAGGCCCTCAGGGGGACAGATGTGCGTGGAAAGCACGCGGACGAATCATCATGCTGACTTTCCGGAGGGAGTAATAGTCCGAGTCTTTCCAGGAGTACCAGACGATTCCATCGGGACCCAGAGGCCCTTCCCCGTTCGGCGTGTAATGCCCCCCCTTGGAGGACAGAGACAGAACCGGTAAAGGTCTGGAGTTACAGCAGATTTATGTGACACTTACCCTGTAATAGACCCCGTTGAGGTTTGCATAGAAACACTGGTTGTACCACCAACCACCGTGGGAAATCTCCGCACAGATATTCCCACTGTCAGGGGTGCTGAAACCCTGCTTGTCATGGTACCAGCTGAAGGAGTCCGAGGCCGTACCACTGAAGCCCGACACATGGAGGCGGTACTGATGCTCCTCATCCTCCACACTGAGGACCACCAGTGACACCATGAGACTGGAGCTTCTCTGGACACCTCAGTTTGGGAGTGAACCGACCTGAAGCTGTGATAGAGGGCGTGCTTGTGTTGGTTGCTCCAGTCTTCCATGTCGATTCGGAGGCTGTAGTCACCCTGGACTGTCAGGTCGTGTAGATGGTCATTTCCAAGCCAGAACTCAGAGTGCAGGTCACCAAAGCCGACTCTGTATTCCCTCCAGCTGCGATCGAAACTCACAGAGCCGTCGAGTCGTCGCTGGATCACCGTCCAGCCTCCACCTGGAGCCAGACAGCGACAGATGGAACTCGGAAACACAAGCGAGTCATGTGTCGAATTTCACTCGTACCATCTGTGTCCATGTCACAGTACACCTCCACAGGCATGGGAGCGAGAGACGGCACGATGGTGTACAGACCAGATCGCCTCACTCCGTTGTAGTAGATGGACGCACAGTCGATGGGGCAGTTTCTTACATGCTGTATC